>NW_026609162.1:0-39311 GCF_029499605.1 Hyla sarda
CTCACCATGAATTGGAGGGGGTCTCGGCCGCTGTGACCCAAGAGGTCTCGGCTACTTTTAAGAAGGGGAGGGGGTCTCGGCTGCTGCGACCCAAGAGGTCTCGGCCGCTTTTAAGAAGGGGAGGGGCTCTCGGCCGCTGCGACCCAAGAGGTCTCGGCCGCTTTTAAGAATGGTTGACCCCCTCCCCTTCTTAACAGGGGCCGAGACCTCTTGGTTTGCAGCAGTCTACATGCCCTCACCATGAAGGGGAGGGGGTCTCGGCCGCTGTGACCCAAGAGGTCTCGGCTACTTTTAATAAGGGGAGGGGCTCTCGGCCGCTGCGACCCAAGAGGTCTCGGCCGCTTTTAAGAATGGTTGACCCCCTCCCCTTCTTAACAGGGGCCGAGACCTCTTGGTTTGCAGCAGTCTACACGCCCTAACCATGAAGGGGAGGGGGTCTCGGCTGCTGCGACCCAAGATGTCTCGGCCGCTTTTAAGAAGGGGAGGGGGTTTCGGCCGCTGCGACCCAAGAGGTCTCGGCCGCTTTTAAGAAGGGGAGGGGGTTTCGGCCGCTGTGACCCACGAGGTTTCGGCCGCATTTAAGTAGGGAGGGGGTCTCGGCCGCTGCGACCCAAGAGGTCTCGGCCGCTTTTAAGAAGGGGACCTCGGCCGCTGCGACCCAAGAGGTCTCGGCCGCTTTTAAGAAGGGGAGGGGTCTCGGCCGCTGCGACCCAAGAGGTCTCGGCCGCTTTTAAGAAGGGGAGGGGTCTCGGCCGCTGCGACCCAAGAGGTCTCGGCCGCTTTTAAGAAGGGGAGGGGTTTTCGGCCGCTGCAACCCAAGAGGTCTAGGCCGCTTTTAAGGGGAGGGGTTCTCGGCCGCTGCGACCAAAGAGGTCTCGGCCGCTTTTAAGAAGTAGAGGGGGTCTCGGCCGCTGCGACCCAAGAGGTCTCGGCCGCTTTTAAGAAGGGGAGGGGAACTCGGCCGCTTTTAAGAATGGTTAACCCCCTCCCTTGCTTAACAGGGGCCGAGACCTCTTGGTTTACAGTTGTCTAGACACCCTCACCATGAAGGGGAGGGGGACTCGGCCGCTGTGACCCAAGAGGTCTCGGCTACTTTTAAGAAGGGGAGGGGGTCTCGGCTGCTGCGACCCAAGAGGTCTCGGCCGCTTTTAAGAAGGGGAGGGGGTTTTGGCTGCTGCGACCCAAGAAGTATCGGCCGCTTTTAAGAAGGGGAGGGGGTTTCGGCCGCTGCGACCCAAGAGGTCTCGGCCGCATTAAAGAAGGGGAGGGGCTCTCGGCCGCTGCGACCCAAGAGGTCTCGGCCGCTTTTAAGAATGGTTGACCCCCTCCCCTTCTTAACAGGGGCCGAGACCTCTTGGTTTGCAGCAGTCTACACGCCCTCACCATGAAGGGGAGGGGGTCTCGGCCGCTGTGACCCAAGAGGTCTCGGCCGCTTTTAAGAAGGGGAGGGGGTTTTGGCTGCTGCGACCCAAGAAGTATCGGCCGCTTTTAAGAAGGGGAGGGGGTTTCGGCCGCTGTGACCCACAAGGTCTCGGCCGCATTTAAGTAGGGGAGGGGGTCTCGGCCGTTGCGGGCCAAGAGGTCTCGGCCGCTTTTAAGAAGGGGATGGTTCTTGGCCGCTGCGACCCAAGAGGTCTCGGCCGCTTTTAAGAAGGGGAGGGGTCTCGGCCGCTGCGACCCAAGAGGTCTCGGCCGCTTTAAAGAAGGGGAGGGGAACTCGGCCGCTGCGACCCAAGAGGTCTCGGCCGCTTTTAAGAAGGGGAGGGGAACTTGGCCGCTGCGACCCAAGAGGTCTCGGCCGCTTTTAAGAAGGGGAGGGGCTCTCGGCCGCTGCGACCCAAGAGGTCTCGGCCGCTTTTATGAAGGGGAGGGGGTCTCGGCTGCTGCGACCCAAGAGGTCTCGGCCGCTTTTAAGAAGGAGAGGGGGGTTTCGGCCGCTGCTACCCAAGAGGTCTCGGCCGCTTTTAAGAAGGGGAGGGGGTTTCGGCCGCTGCGACCCAAGAGGTCTCGGCCGCTTTTAAGAAGGGGAGGGGGTTTCGGATGCTGCGACCCAAGAGGTCTCGGCCGCTTTTAAGTAGGGGAGGGGGTCTCGGCCGCTGCGAACCAAGAGGTCTCGGCCGCTTTTAAGAAGGGGAGGGGTCTTGGCTGCTGCGACCCAAGAGGTCTCGGCCGCTTTTAAGAAGGGGAGGGGTCTCGGCCGCTGCGACCCAAGAGGTCTCGGCCGCTTTTAAGAAGGAGAGGGGGTCTCGGCCGCTTTTAAGAAGGGGAGGGGAACTCGGCCGCTGCGACCCAAGAGGTCTCGGCCGCTTTTAAGAAGGGGACCTCGGCCGCTGCGACCCAAGAGGTCTCGGCTGCTTTTAAGAAGGGGAGGGGTCTCGGCCGCTTTTAAGAAGGGGAGGGGTCTCGGCCGCTGCGACCCAAGAGGTCTCGGCCGCTTTTACGAAAGGGAGGGGGTTTTGGCTGCTGCGACCCAAGAAGTATCGGCCGCTTTTAAGAAGGGGAGGGGGTTTCGGCCGCTGTGACCCACAAGGTCTCGGCCGCATTTAAGTAGGGGAGGGGGTCTCGGCGGTTGCGGGCCAAGAGGTCTCGGCCGCTTTTAAGAAGGGGATGGTTCTTGGCCGCTGCGATCCAAGAGGTCTCGGCCGCTTTTAAGAAGGGGAGGGGTCTCGGCCGCTGCGACCCAAGAGGTCTCGGCCGCTTTAAAGAAGGGGAGGGGAACTCGGCCGCTGCGACCCAAGAGGTCTCGGCCGCTTTTAAGAAGGGGAGGGGAACTTGGCCGCTGCGACCCAAGAGGTCTCGGCCGCTTTTAAGAAGGGGAGGGGCTCTCAGCCGCTGCGACCCAAGAGGTCTCGGCCGCTTTTATGAAGGGGAGGGGGTCTCGGCTGCTGCTACCCAAGAGGTCTCGGCCGCTTTTAAGAAGGGGAGGGGGTTTTGGCCGCTGCGACCCAAGAGGTCTCGGCCGCTTTTAAGAAGGGGAGGGGGTTTCGGATGCTGCGACCCAAGAGGTCTCGGCCGCTTTTAAGTAGGGGAGGGGGTCTCGGCCGCTGCGAACCAAGAGGTCTCGGCCGCTTTTAAGAAAGGGAGGGGTCTTGGCTGCTGCGACCCAAGAGGTCTCGGCCGCTTTTAAGAAGGGGAGGGGTCTCGGCCGCTGCGACCCAAGAGGTCTCGGCCGCTTTTAAGAAGGAGAGGGGGTCTCGGCCGCTTTTAAGAAGGGGAGGGGAACTCGGCCGCTGCGACCCAAGAGGTCTCGGCCGCTTTTAAGAAGGGGACCTTGGCCGCTGCGACCCAAGAGGTCTCGGCTGCTTTTAAGAAGGGGAGGGGTCTCGGCCGCTGCGACCCAAGAGTTCTCGGCCGCTTTTAAGAAGGGGAGGGGTCTCGGCCGCTGCGACCCAAGAGGTCTCGGCCGCTTTTAAGAAGGGGAGGGGTTTTCGGCCGCTGCGACCCAAGAGGTCTCGGCCACTTTTAAGGGGAGGGGTTCTCGGCCGCTGCGACCAAAGAGGTCTCGGCCGCTTTTAAGAAGGAGAGGGGGTCTCGGCCGCTGCGACCCAAGAGGTCTCGGCTGCTTTTAAGAAGGGGAGGGGAACTCGGCCGCTTTTAAGAATGGTTAACCCCCTCCCTTTCTTAACAGGGGCCGAGACCTCTTGGTTTACAGTTGTCTAGACGCCCTCACCATGAAGGGGAGGGGGTCTCGGCCGCTGTGACCCAAGAGGTCTCGGCTACTTTTAAGAAGGGGAGGGGGTCTCGGCTGCTGCGACCCAAGAGGTCTCGGCCGCTTTTAAGAAGGGGAGGGGGTTTTGGCTGCTGCGACCCAAGAAGTATCGGCCGCTTTTAAGAAGGGGAGGGGGTTTCGGCCGCTGTGACCCAAGAGGTCTCGGCCGCATTTAAGAAGGGGAGGGGCTCTCGGCCGCTGCGACCCAAGAGGTCTCGGCCGCTTTTAAGAATGGTTGACCCCCTCCCCTTCTTAACAGGGGCCGAGACCTCTTTGTTTGCAACAGTCTACAAGCCCTCACCATGAAGGGGAGGGGGTCTCGGCCGCTGTGACCCAAGAGGTCTCGGCTTTTTTTAAGAAGGGGAGGGGGTCTCGGCTGCTGCGACCCAAGATGTCTCGGCCGCTTTTAAGAAGGGGAGGGGGTTTCGGCGGCTGCGACCAAAGAGGTCTCGGCCGCTTTTAAGAAGGGGAGGGGGTTTCGGCCGCTGTGACCCACAAGGTCTCGGCCGCATTTAAGTAGGGGAGGGGGTCTTGGCCGCTGCGACCCTAGAGGTCTCGGCCGCTTTTAAGAAGGGGAGGGTTCTTGGCCGCTGCGACCCAAGAGGTCTCAGACGCTTTTAAGAAGGGGAACTCGGCCGCTGCGACCCAAGAGGTCTCGGCCGCTTTTAAGAAGGGGAGGGGTCTCGGCCGCTGCGACCCAAGAGGTCTCGGCCGCTTTTAAGAAGGGGAGGGGTACTCGGCCGCTGCGACCCAAGAGGTCTCGGCCGCTTTTAAGAAGGGGAACTCGGCCGCTGCGACCCAAGAGGTCTCGGCCGCTTTTAAGAAGGGGAGGGGTCTCGGCCGCTGCGACCCAAGAGGTCTCGGCCGCTTTTAAGAAGGGGAGGGGTCTCGGCCGCTGCGACCCAAGAGGTCTCGGCCGCTTTTAAGAAGGGGAGGGGTTTACGGCCGCTGCGACCCAAGAGGTCTCGGCCGATTTTTAGGGGAGGGGTTCTCGGCCGCTGCGACCAAAGAGGTCTCGGCCGCTTTTAAGAAGGAGAGGGGGTCTCGGCCGCTGCGACCCAAGAGGTCTCGGCCGCTTTTAAGAAGGGGAGGGGAACTCGGCCGCTTTTAAGAATGGTTAACCCCCTCCCTTTCTTAACAGGGGCCGAGACCTCTTGGTTTACAGTTGTCTAGACGCCCTCACCATGAAGGGGAGGGGGTCTCGGCCGCTGTGACCCAAGAGGTCTCGGCTACTTTTAAGAAGGGGAGGGGGTCTCGGCTGCTGCGACCCAAGAGGTCTCGGCCGCTTTTAAGAAGGGGAGGGGGTTTCAGCCGCTGCGACCCAAGAGGTCTCGGCCGCTTTTAAGAAGGGGAGGGGGTTTCGGCCGCTGTGACCCACGAGGTCTCGGCTGCATTTAAGTAGGGGAGGGGGTCTCCGCCGCTGCGGCCCAAGAGGTCTCGGCCGCTTTTAAGAAGGGGAGGGTTCTTGGCCGCTGCGACCCAAGAGGTCTCGGCCGCTTTTAAGAAGGGGAGGGGTCTCGGCCGCTGCGACCCAAGAGGTCTCGGCCGCTTTTAAGAAGGGGAGGGGAACTCGGCCGCTGCGACCCAAGAGGTCTCGGCTGCTTTTAAGAAGGGGAGGGGCTCTCGGCCGCTGCGACCCAAGAGGTCTCGGCCGCTTTTAAGAAGGGGAGGGGGTTTTGGCCGCTGCGACCCAAGAGGTCTCGGCCGCTTTTAAGAAGGGGAGGGGGTTTCGGCCGCTGCTACCCAAGAGGTCTCGGCCGCTTTTAAGAAGGGGAGGGGGTTTTGGCCGCTGCGACCCAAGAGGTCTCGGCCGCTTTTAAGAATGGTTAACCCCCTCCCCTTCTTAACAGCGGCCGAGACCTCTTGGTTTGCAGTGGTCTAGATGCCCTCACCATGAAGGGGAGGGGGTCTCGGCCGCTGCGACCCAAGAGGTCTCGGCCGCTTTTAAAAAGGGGAGGGGGTCTCGGCTGCTGCGACCCAAGAGGTCTCGGCCGCTTTTAAGAAGGGGAGGGGGTTTAGGCCGCTGCGACCCAAGAGGTCTCGGCCGCTTTTAAGAATGGTTGACCCCCTTCCCTTCTTAACAGGGGCCGAGACCTCTTGGTTTGCAGCAGTCTACACGCCCTCACCATGAATTGGAGGGGGTCTCGGCCGCTGTGACCCAAGAGGTCTCGGCTACTTTTAAGAAGGGGAGGGGGTCTCGGCTGCTGCGACCCAAGAGGTCTCGGCCGCTTTTAAGAAGGGGAGGGGCTCTCGGCCGCTGCGACCCAAGAGGTCTCGGCCGCTTTTAAGAATGGTTGACCCCCTCCCCTTCTTAACAGGGGCCGAGACCTCTTGGTTTGCAGCAGTCTACATGCCCTCACCATGAAGGGGAGGGGGTCTCGGCCGCTGTGACCCAAGAGGTCTCGGCTACTTTTAATAAGGGGAGGGGCTCTCGGCCGCTGCGACCCAAGAGGTCTCGGCCGCTTTTAAGAATGGTTGACCCCCTCCCCTTCTTAACAGGGGCCGAGACCTCTTGGTTTGCAGCAGTCTACACGCCCTAACCATGAAGGGGAGGGGGTCTCTGCCGCTGTGACCCAAGAGGTCTCAGCTACTTTTAAGAAGGGGAGGGGGTCTCGGCTGCTGCGACCCAAGATGTCTCGGCCGCTTTTAAGAAGGGGAGGGGGTTTCGGCCGCTGCGACCCAAGAGGTCTCGGCCGCTTTTAAGAAGGGGAGGGGGTTTCGGCCGCTGTGACCCACGAGGTCTCGGCCGCATTTAAGTAGGGAGGGGGTCTCGGCCGCTGCGACCCAAGAGGTCTCGGCCGCTTTTAAGAAGGGGACCTCGGCCGCTGCGACCCAAGAGGTCTCGGCCGCTTTTAAGAAGGGGAGGGGTCTCGGCCGCTGCGACCCAAGAGGTCTCGGCCGCTTTTAAGAAGGGGAGGGGTCTCGGCCGCTGCGACCCAAGAGGTCTCGGCCGCTTTTAAGAAGGGGAGGGGTTTTCGGCCGCTGCAACCCAAGAGGTCTCGGCTGCTTTTAAGGGGAGGGGTTCTCGGCCGCTGCGACCAAAGAGGTCTCGGCCGCTTTTAAGAAGTAGAGGGGGTCTCGGCCGCTGCGACCCAAGAGGTCTCGGCCGCTTTTAAGAAGGGGAGGGGAACTCGGCCGCTTTTAAGAATGGTTAACCCCCTCCCTTGCTTAACAGGGGCCGAGACCTCTTGGTTTACAGTTGTCTAGACGCCCTCACCATGAAGGGGAGGGGGTCTCGGCCGCTGTGACCCAAGAGGTCTCGGCTACTTTTAAGAAGGGGAGGGGGTCTCGGCTGCTGCGACCCAAGAGGTCTCGGCCGCTTTTAAGAAGGGGAGGGGGGTTTTGGCTGCTGCGACCCAAGAAGTATCGGCCGCTTTTAAGAAGGGGAGGGGGGTTTCGGCCGCTGCGACCCAAGAGGTCTCGGCCGCATTAAAGAAGGGGAGGGGCTCTCGGCCGCTGCGACCCAAGAGGTCTCGGCTGCTTTTAAGAATGGTTGACCCCCTCCCCTTCTTAACAGGGGCCGAGACCTCTTGGTTTTGCAGCAGTCTACACGCCCTCACCATGAAGGGGAGGGGGTCTCGGCCGCTGTGACCCAAGAGGTCTCGGCTACTTTTAAGAAGGGGAGGGGGTCTCGGCTGCTGCGACCCAAGATGTCTCGGCCGCTTTTAAGAAGGGAGGGGGTTTCGGCCGCTGCGACCCAAGAGGTCTAGGCCGCTTTTAAGAAGGGGAGGGGGTTTAGGCCGCTGCGACCCAAGAGGTCTCGGCCGCTTTTAAGAATGGTTGACCCCCTCCCCTTCTTAACAGGGGCCGAGACCTCTTGGTTTTCAGCAGTCTACATGCCCTCACCATGAAGGGGAGGGGGTCTCGGCCGCTGTGACCCAAGAGGTCTCAGCTACTTTTAAGAAGGGGAGGGGGTCTCGGCTGCTGCGACCCAAGAGATCTCGGCCGCTTTTAAGAAAGGGAGGGGGTTTTGGCTGCTGCGACCCAAGAAGTATCGGCCGCTTTTAAGAAGGGGAGGGGGTTTCGGCCGCTGTGACCCACAAGGTCTCGGCCGCATTTAAGTAGGGGAGGGGGTCTCGGCCGTTGCGGGCCAAGAGGTCTCGGCCGCTTTTAAGAAGGGGATGGGTTCTTGGCCGCTGCGACCCAAGAGGTCTCGGCCGCTTTTAAGAAGGGGAGGGGTCTCGGCCGCTGCGACCCAAGAGGTCTCGGCCGCTTTAAAGAAGGGGAGGGGGAACTCGGCCGCTTCGACCCAAGAGGTCTCGGCCGCTTTTAAGAAGGGGAGGGGAACTTGGCCGCTGCGACCCAAGAGGTCTCGGCCGCTTTTAAGAAGGGGAGGGGCTCTCGGCCGCTGCGACCCAAGAGGTCTCGGCCGCTTTTATGAAGGGGAGGGGGTCTCGGCTGCTGCGACCCAAGAGGTCTCGGCCGCTTTTAAGAAGGAGAGGGGGTTTCGGCCGCTGCTACCCAAGAGGTCTCGGCCGCTTTTAAGAAGGGGAGGGGGTTTCGGCCGCTGCGACCCAAGAGGTCTCGGCCGCTTTTAAGAAGGGGAGGGGGTTTCGGATGCTGCGACCCAAGAGGTCTCGGCCGCTTTTAAGTAGGGGAGGGGGTCTCGGCCGCTGCGAACCAAGAGGTCTCAGCCGCTTTTAAGAAGGGGAGGGGTCTTGGCTGCTGCGACCCAAGAGGTCTCGGCCACTTTTAAGAAGGGGAGGGGTCTCGGCCGCTGCGACCCAAGAGGTCTCGGCCGCTTTTAAGAAGGAGAGGGGGTCTCGGCCGCTTTTATGAAGGGGAGGGGAACTCGGCCGCTGCGACCCAAGAGGTCTCGGCCGCTTTTAGGAAGGGGACCTCGGCCGCTGCGACCCAAAAGGTCTCGGCTGCTTTTAAGAAGGGGAGGGGTCTCGGCCGCTGCGACCCAAGAGGTCTCGGCCGCTTTTAAGAAGGGGAGGGGTCTCGGCCGCTGCGACCCAAGAGGTCTCGGACGCTTTTAAGAAGGGGAGGGGTTTTCGGCCGCTGCGACCCAAGAGGTCTCGGCCGCTTTTAAGGGGAGGGGTTCTCGGCCGCTGCGACCAAAGAGGTCTCGGCCGCTTTTAAGAAGGAGAGGGGGTCTCGGCCGCTGCGACCCAAGAGGTCTCGGCTGCTTTTAAGAAGGGGAGGGGAACTCGGCTGCTTTTAAGAATGGTTAACCCCCTCCCTTTCTTAACAGGGGCCGAGACCTCTTGGTTTACAGTTGTCTAGACTCCCTCACCATGAAGGGGAGGGGGTCTTGGCCGCTGTGACCCAAGAGGTCTCGGCTACTTTTAAGAAGGGGAGGGGGTCTCGGCTGCTGCGACCCAAGAGGTCTCGGCCGCTTTTAAGAAGGGGAGGGGGTTTTGGCTGCTGCGACCCAAGAAGTATCGGCCGCTTTTAAGAAGGGGAGGGGGTTTCGGCAGCTGTGACCCAAGAGGTCTCGGCCACATTTAAGAAGGGGAGGGGCTCTCGGCCGCTGCGACCCAAGAGGTCTCGGCCGCTTTTAAGAATGGTTGACCCCCTCCCCTTCTTAACAGGGGCCGAGACCTCTTGGTTTGCAGCAGTCTACACGCCCTCACCATGAAGGGGAGGGGGTCTCGGCCGCTGTGACCCAAGAGGTCTCGGCTACTTTTAAGAAGGGGAGGGAGTCTCGGCTGCTGCGACCCAAGATGTCTCGGCCGCTTTTAAGAAGGGGGGGGGTTTCGGCCGCTGCGACCCAAGAGGTCTAGGCCGCTTTTAAGAAGGGGAGGGGGTTTAGGCCGCTGCGACCCAAGAGGTCTCGGCCGCTTTTAAGAATGGTTGACCCCCTCCCCTTCTTAACAGGGGCCGAGACCTCTTGGTTTGCAGCAGTCTACATGCCCTCACCATGAAGGGGAGGGGGTCTCGGCCGCTGTGACCCAAGAGGTCTCGGCTACTTTTAAGAAGGGGAGGGGGTCTCGGCTGCTGCGACCCAAGAGGTCTCGGCCGCTTTTAAGAAAGGGAGGGGGTTTTGGCTGCTGCGACCCAAGAAGTATCGGCCGCTTTTAAGAAGGGGAGGGGGTTTTGGCCGCTGCGACCCAAGAGGTCTCGGCCGCATTTAAGAAGGGGAGGGGCTCTCGGCCGCTGCGACCCAAGAGGTCTCGGCCGCTTTTAAGAATGGTTGACCCCCTCCCCTTCTTAACAGGGGCCGAGACCTCTTTGTTTGCAACAGTCTACACGCCCTCACCATGAAGGGGAGGGGGTCTCGGCCGCTGTGACCCAAGAGGTCTCGGCTTTTTTTAAGAAGGGGAGGGGGTCTCGGCTGCTGCGACCCAAGATGTCTCGGACGCTTTTAAGAAGGGGAGGGGGTTTCGGCCGCTGCGACCAAAGAGGTCTCGGCCGCTTTTAAGAAGGAGAGGGGGTCTCGGCCGCTGCGACCCAAGAGGTCTCGGCCGCTTTTAAGAATGGGAGGGGAACTCGGCCGCTTTTAAGAATGGTTAACCCCCTCCCTTTCTTAACAGGGGCCGAGACCTCTTGGTTTACAGTTGTCTAGACGCCCTCACCATGAAGGGGAGGGGGTCTCGGCCGCTGTGACCTAAGAGGTCTCGGCTACTTTTAAGAAGGGG
Source organism: Hyla sarda (assembly GCF_029499605.1). NCBI lineage: Eukaryota > Metazoa > Chordata > Amphibia > Anura > Hylidae > Hyla > Hyla sarda. Next base: position 10,294 of record NW_026609162.1, read on the forward strand.
AGGGGGTCTCGGCTGCTGCGACCCAAGAGGTCTCGGCCGCTTTTAAGAAGGGGAGGGGGTTTCAGCCGCTGCGACCCAAGAGGTCTCGGCCGCTTTTAAGAAGGGGAGGGGGTTTCGGCCGCTGTGACCCACGAGGTCTCGGCCGCATTTAAGTAGGGGAGGGGGTCTCGGCCGCTGCGGCCCAAGAGGTCTCGGCCGCTTTTAAGAAGGGGAGGGTTCTTGGCCGCTGCGACCCAAGAGGTCTCGGCCGCTTTTAAGAAGGGGAGGGGTCTCGGCCGCTGCGACCCAAGAGGTCTCGGCCGCTTTTAAGAAGGGGAGGGGAACTCGGCCGCTGCGACCCAAGAGGTCTCGGCCGCTTTTAAGAAGGGGAGGGGCTCTCGGCCGCTGCGACCCAAGAGGTCTCGGCCGCTTTTAAGAAGGGGAGGGGGTTTTGGCCGCTGCGACCCAAGAGGTCTCGGCCGCTTTTAAGAAGGGGAGGGGGTTTCGGCCGCTGCTACCCAAGAGGTCTCGGCCGCTTTTAAGAAGGGGAGGGGGTTTTGGCCGCTGCGACCCAAGAGGTCTCGGCCGCTTTTAAGAAGGGGAGGGGTCTCGGCCGCTGCGACCCAAGAGGTCTCGGCCGCTTTTAAGAATGGTTAACCCCCTCCCCTTCTTAACAGCGGCCGAGACCTCTTGGTTTGCAGCGGTCTAGATGCCCTCACCATGAAGGGGAGGGGGTCTCGGCCGCTGCGACCCAAGAGGTCTCGGCCGCTTTTAAAAAGGGGAGGGGGTCTCGGCTGCTGCGACCCAAGAGGTCTCGGCCGCTTTTAAGAAGGGGAGGGGGTTTAGGCCGCTGCGACCCAAGAGGTCTCGGCCGCTTTTAAGAATGGTTGACCCCCTTCCCTTCTTAACAGGGGCCGAGACCTCTTGGTTTGCAGCAGTCTACACGCCCTCACCATGAATTGGAGGGGGTCTCGGCCGCTGTGACCCAAGAGGTCTCGGCTACTTTTAAGAAGGGGAGGGGCTCTCGGCCGCTGCGACCCAAGAGGTCTCGGCCGCTTTTAAGAATGGTTGACCCCCTCCCCTTCTTAACAGGGGCCGAGACCTCTTGGTTTGCAGCAGTCTACACGCCCTCACCATGAAGGGGAGGGGATCTCGGCCGCTGTGACCCAAGAGGTCTCAGCTACTTTTAAGAAGGGGAGGGGGTCTCGGCTGCTGCGACTCAAGATGTCTCGGCCGCTTTTAAGAAGGGGAGGGGGTTTTGGCCGCTGCGACCCAAGAGGTCTCGGACGCTTTTAAGAAGGGGAGGGGGTTTCGGCCGCTGTGACCCACGAGGTCTCGGCCGCATTTAAGTAGGGGAGGGGGTCTCGGCCGCTGCGGCCCAAGAGGTCTCGGCCGCTTTTAAGAATGGTTGACCCCCTCCCCTTCTTAACAGGGGCCGAGACCTCTTGTTTTGCAGCAGTCTACACGCCCTCACCATGAAGGGGAGGGGGTCTCGGCCGCTGTGACCCAAGAGGTCTCAGCTACTTTTAAGAAGGGGAGGGGGTCTCGGCTGCTGCGACCCAAGAGGTCTCGGCCGCTTTTAAGAATGGTTGACCCCCTCCCCTTCTTAACAGGGGCCGAGACCTCTTGGTTTGCAGCAGTCTACACGCCCTCACCATGAAGGGGAGGGGGTCTCGGCCGCTGTGACCCAAGAGGTCTCGGCTACTTTTAAGAAGGGGAGGGGGTCTCGGCTGCTGCGACCCAAGATGTCTCGGCCGCTTTTAAGAAGGGGAGGGGGTTTCGGCCGCTGCGACACAAGAGGTCTCGGCCGCTTTTAAGAAGGGGAGGGGTCTCGGCCGCTGCGACCCAAGAGGTCTCGGACGCTTTTAAGAAGGGGAGGGGATCTCGGTCGCTGCGACCCAAGAGTTCTCGGCCGCTTTTAAGAATGGTTGACCCCCTCCCCTTCTTAACAGGGGCCGAGACCTCTTGGTTTGCAGCAGTCTACACGCCCTCACCATGAAGGGGAGGGGGTCTCGGCCGCTGTGACCCAAGAGGTCTCGGCTACTTTTAAGAAGGGGAGGGAGTCTCGGCTGCTGCGACCCAAGATGTCTCGGCCGCTTTTAAGAAGGGGGGGGGGGTTTCGGCCGCTGCGACCCAAGAGGTCTAGGCCGCTTTTAAGAAGGGGAGGGGGTTTAGGCCGCTGTGACCCAAGAGGTCTCGGCCGCTTTTAAGAATGGTTGACCCCCTCCCCTTCTTAACAGGGGCCGAGACCTCTTGGTTTGCAGCAGTCTACATGCCCTCACCATGAAGGGGAGGGGGTCTCGGCCGCTGTGACCCAAGAGGTCTCGGCTACTTTTAAGAAGGGGAGGGGGTCTCGGCTGCTGCGACCCAAGAGGTCTCGGCCGCTTTTAAGAAAGGGAGGGGGTTTTGGCTGCTGCGACCCAAGAAGTATCGGCCGCTTTTAAGAAGGGGAGGGGGTTTTGGCCGCTGCGACCCAAGAGGTCTCGGCCGCATTTAAGAAGGGGAGGGGCTCTCGGCCGCTGCGACCCAAGAGGTCTCGGCCGCTTTTAAGAATGGTTGACCCCCTCCCCTTCTTAACAGGGGCCGAGACCTCTTTGTTTGCAACAGTCTACACGCCCTCACCATGAAGGGGAGGGGGTCTCGGCCGCTGTGACCCAAGAGGTCTCGGCTTTTTTTAAGAAGGGGAGGGGGTCTCGGCTGCTGCGACCCAAGATGTCTCGGACGCTTTTAAGAAGGGGAGGGGGTTTCGGCCGCTGCGACCAAAGAGGTCTCGGCCGCTTTTAAGAAGGAGAGGGGGTCTCGGCCGCTGCGACCCAAGAGGTCTCGGCCGCTTTTAAGAAGGGGAGGGGAACTCGGCCGCTTTTAAGAATGGTTAACCCCCTCCCTTTCTTAACAGGGGCCGAGACCTCTTGGTTTACAGTTGTCTAGACGCCCTCACCATGAAGGGGAGGGGGTCTCGGCCGCTGTGACCTAAGAGGTCTCGGCTACTTTTAAGAAGGGGAGGGGGTCTCGGCTGCTGCGACCCAAGAGGTCTCGGCCGCTTTTAAGAAGGGGAGGGGGTTTCAGCCGCTGCGACCCAAGAGGTCTCGGCCGCTTTTAAGAAGGGGAGGGGGTTTCGGCCGCTGTGACCCACGAGGTCTCGGCCGCATTTAAGTAGGGGAGGGGGTCTCGGCCGCTGCGGCCCAAGAGGTCTCGGCCGCTTTTAAGAAGGGGAGGGTTCTTGGCCGCTGCGACCCAAGAGGTCTCGGCCGCTTTTAAGAAGGGGAGGGGTCTCGGCCGCTGCGACCCAAGAGGTCTCGGCCGCTTTTAAGAAGGGGAGGGGAACTCGGCCGCTGCGACCCAAGAGGTCTCGGCCGCTTTTAAGAAGGGGAGGGGCTCTCGGCCGCTGCGACCCAAGAGGTCTCGGCCGCTTTTAAGAAGGGGAGGGGGTTTTGGCCGCTGCGACCCAAGAGGTCTCGGCCGCTTTTAAGAAGGGGAGGGGGTTTCGGCCGCTGCTACCCAAGAGGTCTCGGCCGCTTTTAAGAAGGGGAGGGGGTTTTGGCCGCTGCGACCCAAGAGGTCTCGGCCGCTTTTAAGAAGGGGAGGGGTCTCGGCCGCTGCGACCCAAGAGGTCTCGGCCGCTTTTAAGAATGGTTAACCCCCTCCCCTTCTTAACAGCGGCCGAGACCTCTTGGTTTGCAGCGGTCTAGATGCCCTCACCATGAAGGGGAGGGGGTCTCGGCCGCTGCGACCCAAGAGGTCTCGGCCGCTTTTAAAAAGGGGAGGGGGTCTCGGCTGCTGCGACCCAAGAGGTCTCGGCCGCTTTTAAGAAGGGGAGGGGGTTTAGGCCGCTGCGACCCAAGAGGTCTCGGCCGCTTTTAAGAATGGTTGACCCCCTTCCCTTCTTAACAGGGGCCGAGACCTCTTGGTTTGCAGCAGTCTACACGCCCTCACCATGAATTGGAGGGGGTCTCGGCCGCTGTGACCCAAGAGGTCTCGGCTACTTTTAAGAAGGGGAGGGGGTCTCGGCTGCTGCGACCCAAGAGGTCTCGGCCGCTTTTAAGAAGGGGAGGGGCTCTCGGCCGCTGCGACCCAAGAGGTCTCGGCCGCTTTTAAGAATGGTTGACCCCCTCCCCTTCTTAACAGGGGCCGAGACCTCTTGGTTTGCAGCAGTCTACATGCCCTCACCATGAAGGGGAGGGGGTCTCGGCCGCTGTGACCCAAGAGGTCTCGGCTACTTTTAATAAGGGGAGGGGCTCTCGGCCGCTGCGACCCAAGAGGTCTCGGCCGCTTTTAAGAATGGTTGACCCCCTCCCCTTCTTAACAGGGGCCGAGACCTCTTGGTTTGCAGCAGTCTACACGCCCTAACCATGAAGGGGAGGGGGTCTCGGCCGCTGTGACCCAAGAGGTCTCAGCTACTTTTAAGAAGGGGAGGGGGTCTCGGCTGCTGCGACCCAAGATGTCTCGGCCGCTTTTAAGAAGGGGAGGGGGTTTCGGCCGCTGCGACCCAAGCGGTCTCGGCCGCTTTTAAGAAGGGGAGGGGGTTTCGGCCGCTGTGACCCACGAGGTCTCGGCCGCATTTAAGTAGGGAGGGGGTCTCGGCCGCTGCGACCCAAGAGGTCTCGGCCGCTTTTAAGAAGGGGAGGGTTCTTGGCCGCTGCGACCCAAGAGGTCTCGGCCGCTTTTAAGAAGGGGAGGGGTCTCGGCCGCTGCGACCCAAGAGGTCTCGGCCGCTTTTAAGAAGGAGAGGGGGTCTCGGCCGCTTTTAAGAAGGGGAGGGGAACTCGGCCGCTGCGACCCAAGAGGTCTCGGCCGCTTTTAAGAAGGGGAACTCGGCCGCTGCGACCCAAGAGGTCTCGGCCGCTTTTAAGAAGGGGAGGGGTCTCGGCCGCTGCGACCCAAGAGGTCTCGGCCGCTTTTAAGAAGGGGAGGGGTCTCGGCCGCTGCGACCCAAGAGGTCTCGGCCGCTTTTAAGAAGGGGAGGGGTTTTCGGCCGCTGCGACCCAAGAGGTCTCGGCCGCTTTTAAGGGGAGGGGTTCTCGGCCGCTGCGACCAAAGAGGTCTCGGCCGCTTTTAAGAAGTAGAGGGGGTCTCGGCCGCTGCGACCCAAGAGGTCTCGGCTGCTTTTAAGAAGGGGAGGGGAACTCGGCCGCTTTTAAGAATGGTTAACCCCCTCCCTTGCTTAACAGGGGCCGAGACCTCTTGGTTTACAGTTGTCTAGACGCCCTCACCATGAAGGGGAGGGGGTCTCGGCCGCTGTGACCCAAGAGGTCTCGGCTACTTTTAAGAAGGGGAGGGGCTCTCGGCCGTTGCGACCCAAAAGGTCTCGGCTACTTTTAAGAAGGGGAGGGGGTCTCGGCTGCTGCGACCCAAGAGGTCTCGGCCGCTTTTAAGAAGGGGAGGGGGTTTCGGCCTCTGCGACCCGAGGTCTCGGCCGCTTTTAAGGAGCGGAGGGGGTTTCGGCCGCTGCGACCCAAGAGGTCTTGGCCGCATTTAAGTAGGGGAGGGGGTCTCGGCCGCTGCGACCCAAGAGGTCTAGGCCGCTTTTAAGAAGGGGAGGGTTCTTGGCCGCTGCGACCCAAGAGGTCTCGGCCGCTTTTAAGAAGGGGAGGGGCTCTCAACTGCTGCGACCCAAGAGGTCTCGGCCTCTTTTAAGAAGGAGAAGGTGTCTCGGCTGCTGCGACCCAAGAGGTCTTGGCCGCTTTTAAGAAGGGGAGGGGTTCTCGGCCGCTGCGACCCAAGAGCTCTCGGCCGCGTTTAAGTAGTGGAGGGGGTCTCGGCCGTTGCGACCCAAGAGGTCTCGGACGCTTTTAAGTAGGGGAGGGGGTCTCGGCCGCTGCGACCCAAGAGGTCTCGGCCTCTTTTAAGAAGTGGAGGGGTCTCGGCCGCTGCGACCTAAGAGGTCTCGGACGCTTTTAAGAAGGGGAGGGGTCTCGGCCGCTGCGACCCAATAGTTCTCGACCGCTTTTAAGTAGGGGAGGGGGTCTCGGCCGCTGCGACCCAAGAGGTCTCGGCCGCTTTTAAGAAGGGGAGGGTTCTTGGCCGCTGCGACCCAAGAGGTCTCGGCCGCTTTTAAGAATGGTTGACCCCCTTCCCTTCTTAACAGGGGCCGAGACCTCTTGGTTTGCAGCAGTCTACACGCCCTCACCATGAAGGGGAGGGGGTCTCGGCCGCTGTGACCCAAGAGGTCTCGGCTACTTTTAAGAAGGGGAGTGGCTCTCGGCTGCTACGACCCAAGAGGTCTCGGCCGCTTTTAAGAAGGGGAGGGGCTCTCGGCCGCTGCGACCCACGAGATCTCGGCCCGCATTTAAGTAGGGGAGGGGGTCTCGGCCGCGTTTAAGAAGGGGAGGGTTGTTGGCCGCTGCGACCCAAGAGGTCTCGGCCGCTTTTAAGAAGGGGAGGGTCTCGGCCGCTGCGACCCAAGAGGTCTCGGCCGCTTTTAAGAATGGTTAACCCCCCCCCCTTCTTAACAGCGGCCGAGACCTCTTGGTTTGCAGCGGTCTAGATGCCCTCACCATGAAGGGGAGGGGGGTCTCGGCCGCTGCGACCCAAGAGGTCTCGGCCGCTTTTAAAAAGGGGAGGGGGTCTCGGCTGCTGCGACCCAAGAGGTCTCGGCCGGTTTTAAGAAGGGGAGGGGGTTTAGGCCGCTGCGACCCAAGAGGTCTCGGCCGCTTTTAAGAATGGTTGACCCCCTTCCCTTCTTAACAGGGGCCGAGACCTCTTGGTTTGCAGCAGTCTACACGCCCTCACCATGAAGGGGAGGGGGTCTCGGCCGCTGTGACCCAAGAGGTCTCGGCTACTTTTAAGAAGGGGAGGGGGTCTCGGCTGCTGCGACCCAAGAGGTCTCGGCCGCTTTTAAGAAGGGGAGGGGCTCTCGGCCGCTGCGACCCAAGAGGTCTCGGCCGCTTTTAAGAATGGTTGACCCCCTCCCCTTCTTAACAGGGGCCGAGACCTCTTGGTTTGCAGCAGTCTACATGCCCTCACCATGAAGGGGAGGGGGTCTCGGCCGCTGTAACCCAAGAGGTCTCGGCTACTTTTAAGAAGGGGAGGGGCTCTCGGCCGCTGCGACCCAAGAGGTCTCGGCCGCTTTTAAGAATGGTTGACCCCCTCCCCTTCTTAACAGGGGCCGAGACCTCTTGGTTTGCAGCAGTCTACACGCCCTCACCATGAAGGGGAGGGGATCTCGGCCGCTGTGACCCAAGAGGTCTCAGCTACTTTTAAGAAGGGGAGGGGGTCTCGGCTGCTGCGACTCAAGATGTCTCGGCCGCTTTTAAGAAGGGGAGGGGGTTTTGGCCGCTGCGACCCAAGAGGTCTCGGACGCTTTTAAGAAGGGGAGGGGGTTTCGGCCGCTGTGACCCACGAGGTCTCGGCCGCATTTAAGTAGGGGAGGGGGTCTCGGCCGCTGCGGCCCAAGAGGTCTCGGCCGCTTTTAAGAATGGTTGACCCCCTCCCCTTCTTAACAGGGGCCGAGACCTCTTGTTTTGCAGCAGTCTACACGCCCTCACCATGAAGGGGAGGGGGTCTCGGCCGCTGTGACCCAAGAGGTCTCAGCTACTTTTAAGAAGGGGAGGGGGTCTCGGCTGCTGCGACCCAAGAGGTCTCGGCCGCTTTTAAGAATGGTTGACCCCCTCCCCTTCTTAACAGGGGCCGAGACCTCTTGGTTTGCAGCAGTCTACACGCCCTCACCATGAAGGGGAGGGGGTCTCGGCCGCTGTGACCCAAGAGGTCTCGGCTACTTTTAAGAAGGGGAGGGGGTCTCGGCTGCTGCGACCCAAGATGTCTCGGCCGCTTTTAAGAAGGGGAGGGGGTTTCGGCCGCTGCGACACAAGAGGTCTCGGCCGCTTTTAAGAAGGGGAGGGGTCTCGGCCGCTGCGACCCAAGAGGTCTCGGACGCTTTTAAGAAGGGGAGGGGATCTCGGTCGCTGCGACCCAAGAGTTCTCGGCCGCTTTTAAGAATGGTTGACCCCCTCCCCTTCTTAACAGGGGCCGAGACCTCTTGGTTTGCAGCAGTCTACACGCCCTCACCATGAAGGGGAGGGGGTCTCGGCCGCTGTGACCCAAGAGGTCTCGGCTACTTTTAAGAAGGGGAGGGAGTCTCGGCTGCTGCGACCCAAGATGTCTCGGCCGCTTTTAAGAAGGGGGGGGGGTTTCGGCCGCTGCGACCCAAGAGGTCTAGGCCGCTTTTAAGAAGGGGAGGGGGTTTAGGCCGCTGTGACCCAAGAGGTCTCGGCCGCTTTTAAGAATGGTTGACCCCCTCCCCTTCTTAACAGGGGCCGAGACCTCTTGGTTTGCAGCAGTCTACATGCCCTCACCATGAAGGGGAGGGGGTCTCGGCCGCTGTGACCCAAGAGGTCTCGGCTACTTTTAAGAAGGGGAGGGGGTCTCGGCTGCTGCGACCCAAGAGGTCTCGGCCGCTTTTAAGAAAGGGAGGGGGTTTTGGCTGCTGCGACCCAAGAAGTATCGGCCGCTTTTAAGAAGGGGAGGGGGTTTTGGCCGCTGCGACCCAAGAGGTCTCGGCCGCATTTAAGAAGGGGAGGGGCTCTCGGCCGCTGCGACCCAAGAGGTCTCGGCCGCTTTTAAGAATGGTTGACCCCCTCCCCTTCTTAACAGGGGCCGAGACCTCTTTGTTTGCAACAGTCTACACGCCCTCACCATGAAGGGGAGGGGGTCTCGGCCGCTGTGACCCAAGAGGTCTCGGCTTTTTTTAAGAAGGGGAGGGGGTCTCGGCTGCTGCGACCCAAGATGTCTCGGACGCTTTTAAGAAGGGGAGGGGGTTTCGGCCGCTGCGACCAAAGAGGTCTCGGCCGCTTTTAAGAAGGAGAGGGGGTCTCGGCCGCTGCGACCCAAGAGGTCTCGGCCGCTTTTAAGAAGGGGAGGGGAACTCGGCCGCTTTTAAGAATGGTTAACCCCCTCCCTTTCTTAACAGGGGCCGAGACCTCTTGGTTTACAGTTGTCTAGACGCCCTCACCATGAAGGGGAGGGGGTCTCGGCCGCTGTGACCTAAGAGGTCTCGGCTACTTTTAAGAAGGGGAGGGGGTCTCGGCTGCTGCGACCCAAGAGGTCTCGGCCGCTTTTAAGAAGGGGAGGGGGTTTCAGCCGCTGCGACCCAAGAGGTCTCGGCCGCTTTTAAGAAGGGGAGGGGGTTTCGGCCGCTGTGACCCACGAGGTCTCGGCCGCATTTAAGTAGGGGAGGGGGTCTCGGCCGCTGCGGCCCAAGAGGTCTCGGCCGCTTTTAAGAAGGGGAGGGTTCTTGGCCGCTGCGACCCAAGAGGTCTCGGCCGCTTTTAAGAAGGGGAGGGGTCTCGGCCGCTGCGACCCAAGAGGTCTCGGCCGCTTTTAAGAAGGGGAGGGGAACTCGGCCGCTGCGACCCAAGAGGTCTCGGCCGCTTTTAAGAAGGGGAGGGGCTCTCGGCCGCTGCGACCCAAGAGGTCTCGGCCGCTTTTAAGAAGGGGAGGGGGTTTTGGCCGCTGCGACCCAAGAGGTCTCGGCCGCTTTTAAGAAGGGGAGGGGGTTTCGGCCGCTGCTACCCAAGAGGTCTCGGCCGCTTTTAAGAAGGGGAGGGGGTTTTGGCCGCTGCGACCCAAGAGGTCTCGGCCGCTTTTAAGAAGGGGAGGGGTCTCGGCCGCTGCGACCCAAGAGGTCTCGGCCGCTTTTAAGAATGGTTAACCCCCTCCCCTTCTTAACAGCGGCCGAGACCTCTTGGTTTGCAGCGGTCTAGATGCCCTCACCATGAAGGGGAGGGGGTCTCGGCCGCTGCGACCCAAGAGGTCTCGGCCGCTTTTAAAAAGGGGAGGGGGTCTCGGCTGCTGCGACCCAAGAGGTCTCGGCCGCTTTTAAGAAGGGGAGGGGGTTTAGGCCGCTGCGACCCAAGAGGTCTCGGCCGCTTTTAAGAATGGTTGACCCCCTTCCCTTCTTAACAGGGGCCGAGACCTCTTGGTTTGCAGCAGTCTACACGCCCTCACCATGAATTGGAGGGGGTCTCGGCCGCTGTGACCCAAGAGGTCTCGGCTACTTTTAAGAAGGGGAGGGGGTCTCGGCTGCTGCGACCCAAGAGGTCTCGGCCGCTTTTAAGAAGGGGAGGGGCTCTCGGCCGCTGCGACCCAAGAGGTCTCGGCCGCTTTTAAGAATGGTTGACCCCCTCCCCTTCTTAACAGGGGCCGAGACCTCTTGGTTTGCAGCAGTCTACATGCCCTCACCATGAAGGGGAGGGGGTCTCGGCCGCTGTGACCCAAGAGGTCTCGGCTACTTTTAATAAGGGGAGGGGCTCTCGGCCGCTGCGACCCAAGAGGTCTCGGCCGCTTTTAAGAATGGTTGACCCCCTCCCCTTCTTAACAGGGGCCGAGACCTCTTGGTTTGCAGCAGTCTACACGCCCTAACCATGAAGGGGAGGGGGTCTCGGCCGCTGTGACCCAAGAGGTCTCAGCTACTTTTAAGAAGGGGAGGGGGTCTCGGCTGCTGCGACCCAAGATGTCTCGGCCGCTTTTAAGAAGGGGAGGGGGTTTCGGCCGCTGCGACCCAAGCGGTCTCGGCCGCTTTTAAGAAGGGGAGGGGGTTTCGGCCGCTGTGACCCACGAGGTCTCGGCCGCATTTAAGTAGGGAGGGGGTCTCGGCCGCTGCGACCCAAGAGGTCTCGGCCGCTTTTAAGAAGGGGAGGGTTCTTGGCCGCTGCGACCCAAGAGGTCTCGGCCGCTTTTAAGAAGGGGAGGGGTCTCGGCCGCTGCGACCCAAGAGGTCTCGGCCGCTTTTAAGAAGGAGAGGGGGTCTCGGCCGCTTTTAAGAAGGGGAGGGGAACTCGGCCGCTGCGACCCAAGAGGTCTCGGCCGCTTTTAAGAAGGGGAACTCGGCCGCTGCGACCCAAGAGGTCTCGGCCGCTTTTAAGAAGGGGAGGGGTCTCGGCCGCTGCGACCCAAGAGGTCTCGGCCGCTTTTAAGAAGGGGAGGGGTCTCGGCCGCTGCGACCCAAGAGGTCTCGGCCGCTTTTAAGAAGGGGAGGGGTTTTCGGCCGCTGCGACCCAAGAGGTCTCGGCCGCTTTTAAGGGGAGGGGTTCTCGGCCGCTGCGACCAAAGAGGTCTCGGCCGCTTTTAAGAAGTAGAGGGGGTCTCGGCCGCTGCGACCCAAGAGGTCTCGGCTGCTTTTAAGAAGGGGAGGGGAACTCGGCCGCTTTTAAGAATGGTTAACCCCCTCCCTTGCTTAACAGGGGCCGAGACCTCTTGGTTTACAGTTGTCTAGACGCCCTCACCATGAAGGGGAGGGGGTCTCGGCCGCTGTGACCCAAGAGGTCTCGGCTACTTTTAAGAAGGGGAGGGGCTCTCGGCCGTTGCGACCCAAAAGGTCTCGGCTACTTTTAAGAAGGGGAGGGGGTCTCGGCTGCTGCGACCCAAGAGGTCTCGGCCGCTTTTAAGAAGGGGAGGGGGTTTCGGCCTCTGCGACCCGAGGTCTCGGCCGCTTTTAAGGAGCGGAGGGGGTTTCGGCCGCTGCGACCCAAGAGGTCTTGGCCGCATTTAAGTAGGGGAGGGGGTCTCGGCCGCTGCGACCCAAGAGGTCTAGGCCGCTTTTAAGAAGGGGAGGGTTCTTGGCCGCTGCGACCCAAGAGGTCTCGGCCGCTTTTAAGAAGGGGAGGGGCTCTCAACTGCTGCGACCCAAGAGGTCTCGGCCTCTTTTAAGAAGGAGAAGGTGTCTCGGCTGCTGCGACCCAAGAGGTCTTGGCCGCTTTTAAGAAGGGGAGGGGTTCTCGGCCGCTGCGACCCAAGAGCTCTCGGCCGCGTTTAAGTAGTGGAGGGGGTCTCGGCCGTTGCGACCCAAGAGGTCTCGGACGCTTTTAAGTAGGGGAGGGGGTCTCGGCCGCTGCGACCCAAGAGGTCTCGGCCTCTTTTAAGAAGTGGAGGGGTCTCGGCCGCTGCGACCTAAGAGGTCTCGGACGCTTTTAAGAAGGGGAGGGGTCTCGGCCGCTGCGACCCAATAGTTCTCGACCGCTTTTAAGTAGGGGAGGGGGTCTCGGCCGCTGCGACCCAAGAGGTCTCGGCCGCTTTTAAGAAGGGGAGGGTTCTTGGCCGCTGCGACCCAAGAGGTCTCGGCCGCTTTTAAGAATGGTTGACCCCCTTCCCTTCTTAACAGGGGCCGAGACCTCTTGGTTTGCAGCAGTCTACACGCCCTCACCATGAAGGGGAGGGGGTCTCGGCCGCTGTGACCCAAGAGGTCTCGGCTACTTTTAAGAAGGGGAGTGGCTCTCGGCTGCTACGACCCAAGAGGTCTCGGCCGCTTTTAAGAAGGGGAGGGGCTCTCGGCCGCTGCGACCCACGAGATCTCGGCCCGCATTTAAGTAGGGGAGGGGGTCTCGGCCGCGTTTAAGAAGGGGAGGGTTGTTGGCCGCTGCGACCCAAGAGGTCTCGGCCGCTTTTAAGAAGGGGAGGGTCTCGGCCGCTGCGACCCAAGAGGTCTCGGCCGCTTTTAAGAATGGTTAACCCCCCCCCCTTCTTAACAGCGGCCGAGACCTCTTGGTTTGCAGCGGTCTAGATGCCCTCACCATGAAGGGGAGGGGGTCTCGGCCGCTGCGACCCAAGAGGTCTCGGCCGCTTTTAAAAAGGGGAGGGGGTCTCGGCTGCTGCGACCCAAGAGGTCTCGGCCGGTTTTAAGAAGGGGAGGGGGTTTAGGCCGCTGCGACCCAAGAGGTCTCGGCCGCTTTTAAGAATGGTTGACCCCCTTCCCTTCTTAACAGGGGCCGAGACCTCTTGGTTTGCAGCAGTCTACACGCCCTCACCATGAAGGGGAGGGGGTCTCGGCCGCTGTGACCCAAGAGGTCTCGGCTACTTTTAAGAAGGGGAGGGGGTCTCGGCTGCTGCGACCCAAGAGGTCTCGGCCGCTTTTAAGAAGGGGAGGGGCTCTCGGCCGCTGCGACCCAAGAGGTCTCGGCCGCTTTTAAGAATGGTTGACCCCCTCCCCTTCTTAACAGGGGCCGAGACCTCTTGGTTTGCAGCAGTCTACATGCCCTCACCATGAAGGGGAGGGGGTCTCGGCCGCTGTAACCCAAGAGGTCTCGGCTACTTTTAAGAAGGGGAGGGGCTCTCGGCCGCTGCGACCCAAGAGGTCTCGGCCGCTTTTAAGAATGGTTGACCCCCTCCCCTTCTTAACAGGGGCCGAGACCTCTTGGTTTGCAGCAGTCTACACGCCCTCACCATGAAGGGGAGGGGATCTCGGCCGCTGTGACCCAAGAGGTCTCAGCTACTTTTAAGAAGGGGAGGGGGTCTCGGCTGCTGCGATTCAAGATGTCTCGGCCGCTTTTAAGAAGGGGAGGGGGTTTTGGCCGCTGCGACCCAAGAGGTCTCGGACGCTTTTAAGAAGGGGAGGGGGTTTCGGCCGCTGTGACCCACGAGGTCTCGGCCGCATTTAAGTAGGGGAGGGGGTCTCGGCCGCTGCGGCCCAAGAGGTCTCGGCCGCTTTTAAGAATGGTTGACCCCCTCCCCTTCTTAACAGGGGCCGAGACCTCTTGTTTTGCAGCAGTCTACACGCCCTCACCATGAAGGGGAGGGGGTCTCGGCCGCTGTGACCCAAGAGGTCTCAGCTACTTTTAAGAAGGGGAGGGGGTCTCGGCTGCTGCGACCCAAGAGGTCTCGGCCGCTTTTAAGAATGGTTGACCCCCTCCCCTTCTTAACAGGGGCCGAGACCTCTTGGTTTGCAGCAGTCTACACGCCCTCACCATGAAGGGGAGGGGGTCTCGGCCGCTGTGACCCAAGAGGTCTCGGCTACTTTTAAGAAGGGGAGGGGGTCTCGGCTGCTGCGACCCAAGATGTCTCGGCCGCTTTTAAGAAGGGGAGGGGGTTTCGGCCGCTGCGACACAAGAGGTCTCGGCCGCTTTTAAGAAGGGGAGGGGTCTCGGCCGCTGCGACCCAAGAGGTTTCGGACGCTTTTAAGAAGGGGAGGGGATCTCGGTCGCTGCGACCCAAGAGTTCTCGGCCGCTTTTAAGAATGGTTGACCCCCTCCCCTTCTTAACAGGGGCCGAGACCTCTTGGTTTGCAGCAGTCTACACGCCCTCACCATGAAGGGGAGGGGGTCTCGGCCGCTGTGACCCAAGAGGTCTCGGCTACTTTTAAGAAGGGGAGGGAGTCTCGGCTGCTGCGACCCAAGATGTCTCGGCCGCTTTTAAGAAGGGGGGGGGGTTTCGGCCGCTGCGACCCAAGAGGTCTAGGCCGCTTTTAAGAAGGGGAGGGGGTTTAGGCCGCTGTGACCCAAGAGGTCTCGGCCGCTTTTAAGAATGGTTGACCCCCTCCCCTTCTTAACAGGGGCCGAGACCTCTTGGTTTGCAGCAGTCTACATGCCCTCACCATGAAGGGGAGGGGGTCTCGGCCGCTGTGACCCAAGAGGTCTCGGCTACTTTTAAGAAGGGGAGGGGGTCTCGGCTGCTGCGACCCAAGAGGTCTCGGCCGCTTTTAAGAAAGGGAGGGGGTTTTGGCTGCTGCGACCCAAGAAGTATCGGCCGCTTTTAAGAAGGGGAGGGGGTTTTGGCCGCTGCGACCCAAGAGGTCTCGGCCGCATTTAAGAAGGGGAGGGGCTCTCGGCCGCTGCGACCCAAGAGGTCTCGGCCGCTTTTAAGAATGGTTGACCCCCTCCCCTTCTTAACAGGGGCCGAGACCTCTTTGTTTGCAACAGTCTACACGCCCTCACCATGAAGGGGAGGGGGTCTCGGCCGCTGTGACCCAAGAGGTCTCGGCTTTTTTTAAGAAGGGGAGGGGGTCTCGGCTGCTGCGACCCAAGATGTCTCGGACGCTTTTAAGAAGGGGAGGGGGTTTCGGCCGCTGCGACCAAAGAGGTCTCGGCCGCTTTTAAGAAGGGGAGGGGGTTTCGGCCGCTGTGACCCACAAGGTCTCGGCCGCATTTAAGTAGGGGAGGGGGTCTTGGCCGCTGCGACCCAAGAGGTCTCGGCCGCTTTTAAGAAGGGGAGGGTTCTTGGCCGCTGCGACCCAAGAGGTCTCGGACGCTTTCAAGAAGGCGAACTCGGCCGCTGCGACCCAAGAGGTCTCGGCCGCTTTTAAGAAGGGGAGGGGTCTCGGCCGCTGCGACCCAAGAGGTCTCGGCCGCTTTTAAGAAGGGGAGGGGTACTCGGCCGCTGCGACCCAAGAGGTCTCGGCCGCTTTTAAGAAGGGGAACTCGGCCGCTGCGACCCAAGAGGTCTCGGACGCTTTTAAGAAGGGGAGGGGTCTCGGCCGCTGCGACCCAAGAGGTCTCGGCCGCTTTTAAGAAGGGGAGGGGTCTCGGCCGCTGCGACCCAAGAGGTCTCGGCCGCTTTTAAGAAGGGGAGGGGTTTACGGCCGCTGCGACCCAAGAGGTCTCGGCCGATTTTTAGGGGAGGGGTTCTCGGCCGCTGCGACCAAAGAGGTCTCGGCCGCTTTTAAGAAGGAGAGGGGGTCTCGGCCGCTGCGACCCAAGAGGTCTCGGCCGCTTTTAAGAAGGGGAGGGGAACTCGGCCGCTTTTAAGAATGGTTAACCCCCTCCCTTTCTTAACAGGGGCCGAGACCTCTTGGTTTACAGTTGTCTAGACGCCCTCACCATGAAGGGGAGGGGGTCTCGGCCGCTGTGACCTAAGAGGTCTCGGCTACTTTTAAGAAGGGGAGGGGGTCTCGGCTGCTGCGACCCAAGAGGTCTCGGCCGCTTTTAAGAAGGGGAGGGGGTTTCAGCCGCTGCGACCCAAGAGGTCTCGGCCGCTTTTAAGAAGGGGAGGGGGTTTCGGCCGCTGTGACCCACGAGGTCTCGGCCGCATTTAAGTAGGGGAGGGGGTCTCGGCCGCTGCGGCCCAAGAGGTCTCGGCCGCTTTTAAGAAGGGGAGGGTTCTTGGCCGCTGCGACCCAAGAGGTCTCGGCCGCTTTTAAGAAGGGGAGGGGTCTCGGCCGCTGCGACCCAAGAGGTCTCGGCCGCTTTTAAGAAGGGGAGGGGAACTCGGCCGCTGCGACCCAAGAGGTCTCGGCCGCTTTTAAGAAGGGGAGGGGAACTCGGCCGCTGCGACCCAAGAGGTCTCGGCCGCTTTTAAGAAGGGGAGGGGCTCTCGGCCGCTGCGACCCAAGAGGTCTCGGCCGCTTTTAAGAAGGGGAGGGGGTTTTGGCCGCTGCGACCCAAGAGGTCTCGGCCGCTTTTAAGAAGGGGAGGGGGTTTCGGCCGCTGCTACCCAAGAGGTCTCGGCCGCTTTTAAGAAGGGGAGGGGGTTTTGGCCGCTGCGACCCAAGAGGTCTCGGCCGCTTTTAAGAAGGGGAGGGGTCTCGGCCGCTGCGACCCAAGAGGTCTCGGCCGCTTTTAAGAATGGTTAACCCCCTCCCCTTCTTAACAGCGGCCGAGACCTCTTGGTTTGCAGCGGTCTAGATGCCCTCACCATGAAGGGGAGGGGGTCTCGGCCGCTGCGACCCAAGAGGTCTCGGCCGCTTTTAAAAAGGGGAGGGGGTCTCGGCTGCTGCGACCCAAGAGGTCTCGGCCGCTTTTAAGAAGGGGAGGGGGTTTAGGCCGCTGCGACCCAAGAGGTCTCGGCCGCTTTTAAGAATGGTTGACCCCCTTCCCTTCTTAACAGGGGCCGAGACCTCTTGGTTTGCAGCAGTCTACACGCCCTCACCATGAATTGGAGGGGGTCTCGGCCGCTGTGACCCAAGAGGTCTCGGCTACTTTTAAGAAGGGGAGGGGGTCTCGGCTGCTGCGACCCAAGAGGTCTCGGCCGCTTTTAAGAAGGGGAGGGGCTCTCGGCCGCTGCGACCCAAGAGGTCTCGGCCGCTTTTAAGAATGGTTGACCCCCTCCCCTTCTTAACAGGGGCCGAGACCTCTTGGTTTGCAGCAGTCTACATGCCCTCACCATGAAGGGGAGGGGGTCTCGGCCGCTGTGACCCAAGAGGTCTCGGCTACTTTTAATAAGGGGAGGGGCTCTCGGCCGCTGCGACCCAAGAGGTCTCGGCCGCTTTTAAGAATGGTTGACCCCCTCCCCTTCTTAACAGGGGCCGAGACCTCTTGGTTTGCAGCAGTCTACACGCCCTAACCATGAAGGGGAGGGGGTCTCGGCCGCTGTGACCCAAGAGGTCTCAGCTACTTTTAAGAAGGGGAGGGGGTCTCGGCTGCTGCGACCCAAGATGTCTCGGCCGCTTTTAAGAAGGGGGAGGGGGTTTCGGCCGCTGCGACCCAAGCGGTCTCGGCCGCTTTTAAGAAGGGGAGGGGGTTTCGGCCGCTGTGACCCACGAGGTCTCGGCCGCATTTAAGTAGGGAGGGGGTCTCGGCCGCTGCGACCCAAGAGGTCTCGGCCGCTTTTAAGAAGGGGAGGGTTCTTGGCCGCTGCGACCCAAGAGGTCTCGGCCGCTTTTAAGAAGGGGAGGGGTCTCGGCCGCTGCGACCCAAGAGGTCTCGGCCGCTTTTAAGAAGGAGAGGGGGGTCTCGGCCGCTTTTAAGAAGGGGAGGGGGAACTCGGCCGCTGCGACCCAAGAGGTCTCGGCCGCTTTTAAGAAGGGGAACTCGGCCGCTGCGACCCAAGAGGTCTCGGCCGCTTTTAAGAAGGGGAGGGGTCTCGGCCGCTGCGACCCAAGAGGTCTCGGCCGCTTTTAAGAAGGGGAGGGGTCTCGGCCGCTGCGACCCAAGAGGTCTCGGCCGCTTTTAAGAAGGGGGAGGGGTTTTCGGCCGCTGCGACCCAAGAGGTCTCGGCCGCTTTTAAGGGGAGGGGTTCTCGGCCGCTGCGACCAAAGAGGTCTCGGCCGCTTTTAAGAAGTAGAGGGGGGTCTCGGCCGCTGCGACCCAAGAGGTCTCGGCCGCTTTTAAGAAGGGGAGGGGAACTCGGCCGCTTTTAAGAATGGTTAATCCCTTGCTTAACAGGGGCCGAGACCTCTTGGTTTACAGTTGTCTAGACGCCCTCACCATGAAGGGGAGGGGGTCTCGGCCGCTGTGACCCAAGAGGTCTCGGCTACTTTTAAGAAGGGGAGGGGCTCTCGGCCGTTGCGACCCAAAAGGTCTCGGCTACTTTTAAGAAGGGGAGGGGGTCTCGGCTGCTGCGACCCAAGAGGTCTCGGCCGCTTTTAAGAAGGGGAGGGGGTTTCGGCCTCTGCGACCCGAGGTCTCGGCCGCTTTTAAGGAGCGGAGGGGGTTTCGGCCGCTGCGACCCAAGAGTTCTCGGCCGCATTTAAGTAGGGGAGGGGGTCTCGGCCGCTGCGACCCAAGAGGTCTAGGCAGCTTTTAAGAAGGGGAGGGTTCTTGGCCGCTGCGACCCAAGAGGTCTCGGCCGCTTTTAAGAAGGGGAGGGGCTCTCAACTGCTGCGACCCAAGAGGTCTCGGCCTCTTTTAAGAAGGAGAAGGTGTCTCGGCTGCTGCGACCCAAGAGGTCTCGGCCGCTTTTAAGAAGGGGAGGGGTTCTCGGCCGCTGCGACCCAAGAGCTCTCGGCCGCGTTTAAGTAGTGGAGGGGGTCTCGGCCGTTGCGACCCAAGAGGTCTCGGACGCTTTTAAGTAGGGGAGGGGGTCTCGGCCGCTGCGACCCAAGAGGTCTCGGCCTCTTTTAAGAAGTGGAGGGGTCTCGGCCGCTGCGACCTAAGAGGTCTCGGACGCTTTTAAGAAGGGGAGGGGTCTCGGCCGCTGCGACCCAATAGTTCTCGACCGCTTTTAAGTAGGGGAGGGGGTCTCGGCCGCTGCGACCCAAGAGGTCTCGGCCGCTTTTAAGAAGGGGAGGGTTCTTGGCCGCTGCGACCCAAGAGGTCTCGGCCGCTTTTAAGAATGGTTGACCCCCTTCCCTTCTTAACAGGGGCCGAGACCTCTTGGTTTGCAGCAGTCTACACGCCCTCACCATGAAGGGGAGGGGGTCTCGGCCGCTGTGACCCAAGAGGTCTCGGCTACTTTTAAGAAGGGGAGTGGCTCTCGGCTGCTACGACCCAAGAGGTCTCGGCCGCTTTTAAGAAGGGGAGGGGCTCTCGGCCGCTGCGACCCACGAGATCTCGGCCCGCATTTAAGTAGGGGAGGGGGTCTCGGCCGCGTTTAAGAAGGGGAGGGTTGTTGGCCGCTGCGACCCAAGAGGTCTCGGCCGCTTTTAAGAAGGGGAGGGTCTCGGCCGCTGCGACCCAAGAGGTCTCGGCCGCTTTTAAGAATGGTTAACCCCCCCCCTTCTTAACAGCGGCCGAGACCTCTTGGTTTGCAGCGGTCTAGATGCCCTCACCATGAAGGGGAGGGGGTCTCGGCCGCTGCGACCCAAGAGGTCTCGGCCGCTTTTAAAAAGGGGAGGGGGTCTCGGCTGCTGCGACCCAAGAGGTCTCGGCCGGTTTTAAGAAGGGGAGGGGGTTTAGGCCGCTGCGACCCAAGAGGTCTCGGCCGCTTTTAAGAAGGGGAGGGGTCTCGGCCGCTGCGACCCAAGAGGTCTCGGCCGCTTTTAAGAAGGGGAGGGGTACTCGGCCGCTGCGACCCAAGAGGTCTCGGCCGCTTTTAAGAAGGGGAACTCGGCCGCTGCGACCCAAGAGGTCTCGGACGCTTTTAAGAAGGGGAGGGGTCTCGGCCGCTGCGACCCAAGAGGTCTCGGCCGCTTTTAAGAAGGGGAGGGGTCTCGGCCGCTGCGACCCAAGAGGTCTCGGCCGCTTTTAAGAAGGGGAGGGGTTTACGGCCGCTGCGACCCAAGAGGTCTCGGCCGATTTTTAGGGGAGGGGTTCTCGGCCGCTGCGACCAAAGAGGTCTCGGCCGCTTTTAAGAAGGAGAGGGGGTCTCGGCCGCTGCGACCCAAGAGGTCTCGGCCGCTTTTAAGAAGGGGAGGGGAACTCGGCCGCTTTTAAGAATGGTTAACCCCCTCCCTTTCTTAACAGGGGCCGAGACCTCTTGGTTTACAGTTGTCTAGACGCCCTCACCATGAAGGGGAGGGGGTCTCGGCCGCTGTGACCTAAGAGGTCTCGGCTACTTTTAAGAAGGGGAGGGGGTCTCGGCTGCTGCGACCCAAGAGGTCTCGGCCGCTTTTAAGAAGGGGAGGGGGTTTCAGCCGCTGCGACCCAAGAGGTCTCGGCCGCTTTTAAGAAGGGGAGGGGGTTTCGGCCGCTGTGACCCACGAGGTCTCGGCCGCATTTAAGTAGGGGAGGGGGTCTCGGCCGCTGCGGCCCAAGAGGTCTCGGCCGCTTTTAAGAAGGGGAGGGTTCTTGGCCGCTGCGACCCAAGAGGTCTCGGCCGCTTTTAAGAAGGGGAGGGGTCTCGGCCGCTGCGACCCAAGAGGTCTCGGCCGCTTTTAAGAAGGGGAGGGGAACTCGGCCGCTGCGACCCAAGAGGTCTCGGCCGCTTTTAAGAAGGGGAGGGGAACTCGGCCGCTGCGACCCAAGAGGTCTCGGCCGCTTTTAAGAAGGGGAGGGGCTCTCGGCCGCTGCGACCCAAGAGGTCTCGGCCGCTTTTAAGAAGGGGAGGGGGTTTTGGCCGCTGCGACCCAAGAGGTCTCGGCCGCTTTTAAGAAGGGGAGGGGGTTTCGGCCGCTGCTACCCAAGAGGTCTCGGCCGCTTTTAAGAAGGGGAGGGGGTTTTGGCCGCTGCGACCCAAGAGGTCTCGGCCGCTTTTAAGAAGGGGAGGGGTCTCGGCCGCTGCGACCCAAGAGGTCTCGGCCGCTTTTAAGAATGGTTAACCCCCTCCCCTTCTTAACAGCGGCCGAGACCTCTTGGTTTGCAGCGGTCTAGATGCCCTCACCATGAAGGGGAGGGGGTCTCGGCCGCTGCGACCCAAGAGGTCTCGGCCGCTTTTAAAAAGGGGAGGGGGTCTCGGCTGCTGCGACCCAAGAGGTCTCGGCCGCTTTTAAGAAGGGGAGGGGGTTTAGGCCGCTGCGACCCAAGAGGTCTCGGCCGCTTTTAAGAATGGTTGACCCCCTTCCCTTCTTAACAGGGGCCGAGACCTCTTGGTTTGCAGCAGTCTACACGCCCTCACCATGAATTGGAGGGGGTCTCGGCCGCTGTGACCCAAGAGGTCTCGGCTACTTTTAAGAAGGGGAGGGGGTCTCGGCTGCTGCGACCCAAGAGGTCTCGGCCGCTTTTAAGAAGGGGAGGGGCTCTCGGCCGCTGCGACCCAAGAGGTCTCGGCCGCTTTTAAGAATGGTTGACCCCCTCCCCTTCTTAACAGGGGCCGAGACCTCTTGGTTTGCAGCAGTCTACATGCCCTCACCATGAAGGGGAGGGGGTCTCGGCCGCTGTGACCCAAGAGGTCTCGGCTACTTTTAATAAGGGGAGGGGCTCTCGGCCGCTGCGACCCAAGAGGTCTCGGCCGCTTTTAAGAATGGTTGACCCCCTCCCCTTCTTAACAGGGGCCGAGACCTCTTGGTTTGCAGCAGTCTACACGCCCTAACCATGAAGGGGAGGGGGTCTCGGCCGCTGTGACCCAAGAGGTCTCAGCTACTTTTAAGAAGGGGAGGGGGTCTCGGCTGCTGCGACCCAAGATGTCTCGGCCGCTTTTAAGAAGGGGAGGGGGTTTCGGCCGCTGCGACCCAAGCGGTCTCGGCCGCTTTTAAGAAGGGGAGGGGGTTTCGGCCGCTGTGACCCACGAGGTCTCGGCCGCATTTAAGTAGGGAGGGGGTCTCGGCCGCTGCGACCCAAGAGGTCTCGGCCGCTTTTAAGAAGGGGAGGGTTCTTGGCCGCTGCGACCCAAGAGGTCTCGGCCGCTTTTAAGAAGGGGAGGGGTCTCGGCCGCTGCGACCCAAGAGGTCTCGGCCGCTTTTAAGAAGGAGAGGGGGTCTCGGCCGCTTTTAAGAAGGGGAGGGGAACTCGGCCGCTGCGACCCAAGAGGTCTCGGCCGCTTTTAAGAAGGGGAACTCGGCCGCTGCGACCCAAGAGGTCTCGGCCGCTTTTAAGAAGGGGAGGGGTCTCGGCCGCTGCGACCCAAGAGGTCTCGGCCGCTTTTAAGAAGGGGAGGGGTCTCGGCCGCTGCGACCCAAGAGGTCTCGGCCGCTTTTAAGAAGGGGAGGGGTTTTCGGCCGCTGCGACCCAAGAGGTCTCGGCCGCTTTTAAGGGGAGGGGTTCTCGGCCGCTGCGACCAAAGAGGTCTCGGCCGCTTTTAAGAAGTAGAGGGGGTCTCGGCCGCTGCGACCCAAGAGGTCTCGGCCGCTTTTAAGAAGGGGAGGGGAACTCGGCCGCTTTTAAGAATGGTTAACCCCCTCCCTTGCTTAACAGGGGCCGAGACCTCTTGGTTTACAGTTGTCTAGACGCCCTCACCATGAAGGGGAGGGGGTCTCGGCCGCTGTGACCCAAGAGGTCTCGGCTACTTTTAAGAAGGGGAGGGGCTCTCGGCCGTTGCGACCCAAAAGGTCTCGGCTACTTTTAAGAAGGGGAGGGGGTCTCGGCTGCTGCGACCCAAGAGGTCTCAGCCGCTTTTAAGAAGGGGAGGGGGTTTCGGCCTCTGCGACCCGAGGTCTCGGCCGCTTTTAAGGAGCGGAGGGGGTTTCGGCCGCTGCGACCCAAGAGTTCTCGGCCGCATTTAAGTAGGGGAGGGGGTCTCGGCCGCTGCGACCCAAGAGGTCTAGGCCGCTTTTAAGAAGGGGAGGGTTCTTGGCCGCTGCGACCCAAGAGGTCTCGGCCGCTTTTAAGAAGGGGAGGGGCTCTCAACTGCTGCGACCCAAGAGGTCTCGGCCTCTTTTAAGAAGGAGAAGGTGTCTCGGCTGCTGCGACCCAAGAGGTCTCGGCCGCTTTTAAGAAGGGGAGGGGTTCTCGGCCGCTGCGACCCAAGAGCTCTCGGCCGCGTTTAAGTAGTGGAGGGGGTCTCGGCCGTTGCGACCCAAGAGGTCTCGGACGCTTTTAAGTAGGGGAGGGGGTCTCGGCCGCTGCGACCCAAGAGGTCTCGGCCTCTTTTAAGAAGTGGAGGGGTCTCGGCCGCTGCGACCTAAGAGGTCTCGGACGCTTTTAAGAAGGGGAGGGGTCTCGGCCGCTGCGACCCAATAGTTCTCGACCGCTTTTAAGTAGGGGAGGGGGTCTCGGCCGCTGCGACCCAAGAGGTCTCGGCCGCTTTTAAGAAGGGGAGGGTTCTTGGCCGCTGCGACCCAAGAGGTCTCGGCCGCTTTTAAGAATGGTTGACCCCCTTCCCTTCTTAACAGGGGCCGAGACCTCTTGGTTTGCAGCAGTCTACACGCCCTCACCATGAAGGGGAGGGGGTCTCGGCCGCTGTGACCCAAGAGGTCTCGGCTACTTTTAAGAAGGGGAGTGGCTCTCGGCTGCTACGACCCAAGAGGTCTCGGCCGCTTTTAAGAAGGGGAGGGGCTCTCGGCCGCTGCGACCCACGAGATCTCGGCCCGCATTTAAGTAGGGGAGGGGGTCTCGGCCGCGTTTAAGAAGGGGAGGGTTGTTGGCCGCTGCGACCCAAGAGGTCTCGGCCGCTTTTAAGAAGGGGAGGGTCTCGGCCGCTGCGACCCAAGAGGTCTCGGCCGCTTTTAAGAATGGTTAACCCCCCCCCCTTCTTAACAGCGGCCGAGACCTCTTGGTTTGCAGCGGTCTAGATGCCCTCACCATGAAGGGGAGGGGGTCTCGGCCGCTGCGACCCAAGAGGTCTCGGCCGCTTTTAAAAAGGGGAGGGGGTCTCGGCTGCTGCGACCCAAGAGGTCTCGGCCGGTTTTAAGAAGGGGAGGGGGTTTAGGCCGCTGCGACCCAAGAGGTCTCGGCCGCTTTTAAGAATGGTTGACCCCCTTCCCTTCTTAACAGGGGCCGAGACCTCTTGGTTTGCAGCAGTCTACACGCCCTCACCATGAAGGGGAGGGGGTCTCGGCCGCTGTGACCCAAGAGGTCTCGGCTACTTTTAAGAAGGGGAGGGGGTCTCGGCTGCTGCGACCCAAGAGGTCTCGGCCGCTTTTAAGAAGGGGAGGGGCTCTCGGCCGCTGCGACCCAAGAGGTCTCGGCCGCTTTTAAGAATGGTTGACCCCCTCCCCTTCTTAACAGGGGCCGAGACCTCTTGGTTTGCAGCAGTCTACATGCCCTCACCATGAAGGGGAGGGGGTCTCGGCCGCTGTAACCCAAGAGGTCTCGGCTACTTGTAAGAAGGGGAGGGGCTCTCGGCCGCTGCGACCCAAGAGGTCTCGGCCGCTTTTAAGAATGGTTGACCCCCTCCCCTTCTTAACAGGGGCCGAGACCTCTTGGTTTGCAGCAGTCTACACGCCCTCACCATGAAGGGGAGGGGGTCTCGGCCGCTGTGACCCAAGAGGTCTCAGCTACTTTTAAGAAGGGGAGGGGGTCTCGGCTGCTGCGACTCAAGATGTCTCGGCCGCTTTTAAGAAGGGGAGGGGGTTTTGGCCGCTGCGACCCAAGAGGTCTCGGACGCTTTTAAGAAGGGGAGGGGGTTTCGGCCGCTGTGACCCACGAGGTCTCGGCCGCATTTAAGTAGGGGAGGGGGTCTCGGCCGCTGCGGCCCAAGAGGTCTCGGCCGCTTTTAAGAATGGTTGACCCCCTCCCCTTCTTAACAGGGGCCGAGACCTCTTGTTTTGCAGCAGTCTACACGCCCTCACCATGAAGGGGAGGGGGTCTCGGCCGCTGTGACCCAAGAGGTCTCAGCTACTTTTAAGAAGGGGAGGGGGTCTCGGCTGCTGCGACCCAAGAGGTCTCGGCCGCTTTTAAGAATGGTTGACCCCCTCCCCTTCTTAACAGGGGCCGAGACCTCTTGGTTTGCAGCAGTCTACACGCCCTCACCATGAAGGGGAGGGGGTCTCGGCCGCTGTGACCCAAGAGGTCTCGGCTACTTTTAAGAAGGGGAGGGGGTCTCGGCTGCTGCGACCCAAGATGTCTCGGCCGCTTTTAAGAAGGGGAGGGGGTTTCGGCCGCTGCGACCCAAGAGGTCTAGGCCGCTTTTAAGAAGGGGAGGGGGTTTAGGCCGCTGCGACCCAAGAGGTCTCGGCCGCTTTTAAGAATGGTTGACCCCCTTCCCTTCTTAACAGGGGCCGAGACCTCTTGGTTTGCAGCAGTCTACACGCCCTCACCATGAAGGGGAGGGGGTCTCGGCCGCTGTGACCCAAGAGGTCTCGGCTACTTTTAAGAAGGGGAGGGGGTCTCGGCTGCTGCGACCCAAGAGGTCTCGGCCGCTTTTAAGAAGGGGAGGGGCTCTCGGCCGCTGCGACCCACGAGATCTCGGCCCGCATTTAAGTAGGGGAGGGGGTCTCGGCCGCTGCGACCCAAGAGGTCTCGGCTGCTTTTAAGAATGGTTAACCCCTCCCCTTCTTAACAGCGGCCGAGACCTCTTGGTTTGCAGCCGTCTAGATGCCCTCACCATGAAGGGGAGGGGGTCTCGGCCACTGCGACCCAAGAGGTCTCGGCCGCTTTTAAAAAGGGGAGGGAGTCTCGGCTGCTGCGACCCAAGAGGTCTCGGCCGCTTTTAAGAAGGGGAGGGGGTTTAGGCCGCTGCGACCCAAGAGGTCTCGGCCGCTTTTAAGAATGGTTGACCCCCTTCCCTTCTTAACAGGGGCCGAGACCTCTTGGTTTGCAGCAGTCTACACGCCCTCACCATGAAGGGGAGGGGGTCTCGGCCGCTGTGACCCAAGAGGTCTCGGCTACTTTTAAGAAGGGGAGGGGGTCTCGGCTGCTGCGACCCAAGAGGTCTCGGCCGCTTTTAAGAAGGGGAGGGGCTCTCGGCCGCTGCGACCCAAGAGGTCTCGGCCGCTTTTAAGAATGGTTGACCCCCTCCCCTTCTTAACAGGGGCCGAGACCTCTTGGTTTGCAGCAGTCTACATGCCCTCACCATGAAGGGGAGTGGGTCTCGGCCGCTGTGACCCAAGAGGTCTCGGCTACTTTTAAGAAGGGGAGGGGCTCTCGGCCGCTGCGACCCAAGAGGTCTCGGCCGCTTTTAAGAATGGTTGACCCCCTCCCCTTCTTAACAGGGGCCGAGACCTCTTGGTTTGCAGCAGTCTACACGCCCTCACCATGAAGTGGAGGGGGTCTTGGCCGCTGTGACCCAAGAGGTCTCAGCTACTTTTAAGAAGGGGAGGGGGTCTCGGCTGCTGCGACCCAAGATGTCTCGGCCGCTTTTAAGAAGGGGAGGGGGTTTCGGCCGCTGCGACCCAAGAGGTCTCGGCCGCTTTTAAGAAGGGGAGGGGGTTTCGGCCGCTGTGACCCACGAGGTCTCGGCCGCATTTAAGTAGGGGAGGGGGTCTCGGCCGCTGCGGCCCAAGAGGTCTCGGCCGCTTTTAAGAATGGTTGACCCCCTCCCCTTCTTAACAGGGGCCGAGACCTCTTGGTTTGCAGCAGTCTACACGCCCTCACCATGAAGGGGAGGGGGTCTCGGCCGCTGTGACCCAAGAGGTCTCAGCTACTTTTAAGAAGGGGAGGGGGTCTCGGCTGCTGCGACCCAAGATGTCTCGGCCGCTTTTAAGAAGGGGAGGGGGTTTCGGCCGCTGCGACCCAAGAGGTCTCAGCCGCTTTTAAGAAGGGGAGGGGGTTTCGGCCGCTGTGACCCACGAGGTCTCGGCCGCATTTAAGAAGGGGAGGGGCTCTCGGCCGCTGGGACCTAAGAGGTCTTGGCCGCTTTTAAGAAGGGGAGGGGGTCTTGGCTGCTGCGACCCAAGAGGTCTCGGCCGCTTTTAAGATGGGGAGGGGGTCTCGGCTGCTGCGACCCAAGAGGTTTTGGCCGCTTTTAAGAAGGGGAGGGGTTCTCGGCCGCTGCGACCCAAGAGGTCTCGGCCGCTTTTAAGAAGGGGAGGGAGTTTAGGCCGCTGCGACCCAAGAGGTCTCGGCCGTTTTTAAGAATGGTTGACCTAATTCCCTTCTTAACAAGGGCCGAGACCTCTTGGTTTGCAGCAGTCTACACGCCCTCACCATGAAGGGGAGGGGGTCTCGGCCGCTGCGACCCAAGAGGTCTCGGCCGCTTTTAAGTAGGAGAGGGGGTCTTGGCTGCTGCGACCCAAGAGGTCTCGGCCGCTGTTAAGAAGGGGAGGGGGTCTCGGCTGCTGCGACCCAAGAGGTCTCAGCAGCTTTTAAGAAGGGGAGGGGTTTCGGCTGCTGCGACCCACGAGGTCTCGGCCGCATTTAAGTAGGGGAGGGGGTCTTGGCCGCTGCGACCCAAGAGGTCTCGGCCGTTTTTAAGAAGGGGAGGGTTCTTGGCTGCTGCGACCCAAGAGGTCTCTGCCGCTTTTAAGAAGGGGAGGGGTCTCGGCCGCTGCGACCCAAGAGGTCTCGGCCGCTTTTAAGAAGGAGAGGGGGTCTCGGCCGCGGCGACCCAAGAGGTCTCGGCTGATTTTAAGAAGGGGAGGGGAACTCGGCCGCTGCGACCCAAGAGGTCTCGCCCCCTTTTAAGAAGGGGAGGGTTCTTGGCCGCTGCGACCCAAGAGGTCTCGGCCGCTTTTAAGAAGGAGAGGGGGTCTCGGCCGCTGCGACCCAAGAGGTCTCGGCTGCTTTTAAGAAGGGGAGGGGAACTCGGCCGCTGCGACCCAAGAGGTCTCGCCCACTTTTAAGAAGGGGAGGGTTCTTGGCCGCTGCGACCCAAGAGGTCTCGGCCGCTTTTAAGAAGGGGAGGGGCTCTCGGCCGATGGGACCCAAGAGGTCTTGGCCGCTTTTAAGAAGGGGAGGGGGTCTCGGCTGCTGCGACCCAAGAGGTCTCGGCCGCTTTTAAGATGGGGAGGGGGTCTCGGCTGCTGCGACCCAAGAGGTTTTGGCCGCTTTTAAGAAGGGGAGGGGTTCTCGGCCGCTGCGACCCAAGAGGTCTCGGCCGCTTTTAAGAAGGGGAGGGGGTTTAGGCCGCTGCGACCCAAGAGGTCTCGGCCGTTTTTAAGAATGGTTGACCTAATTCCCTTCTTAACAAGGGCCGAGACCTCTTGGTTTGCAGCAGTCTACACGCCCTCACCATGAAGGGGAGGGGGTCTCGGCTGCTGCGACCCAAGAGGTCTCGGCCGCTTTTAAGTAGGAGAGGGGGTCTCGGCTGCTGCGACCCAAGAGGTCTCGGCCGCTGTTAAGAAGGGGAGGGGTTCTCGGCCCGCTGCGACCCAAGAGGTCTCGGCCGCTTTTAAGTAGTGGAGGGGGTCTCGGCCGTTGCGACCCAAGAGGTCTCGGACGCTTTTAAGTAGGGGAGGGGGTCTCGGCTGCTGCGACCCAAGATGTCTCGGCCGCTTTTAAGAAGGGGAGGGGGTTTCGGCTGCTGCGACCCACGAGGTCTCGGCCGCATTTAAGTAGGGGAGGGGGTCTCGGCCGCTGCGACCCAAGAGGTCTCGGCCGTTTTTTAAGAAGGGGAGGGTTCTTGGCTGCTGCGACCCAAGAGGTCTCTGCCGCTTTTAAGAAGGGGAGGGGTCTCGGCCGCTGCGACCCAAGAGGTCTCGGCCGCTTTTAAGAAGGAGAGGGGGTCTCGGCCGCTGCGACCCAAGAGGTCTCGGCTGCTTTTAAGAAGGGGAGGGGAACTCGGCCGCTGCGACCCAAGAGGTCTCGCCCCCTTTTAGGAAGGGGAGGGTTCTTGGCCGCTGCGACCCAAGAGGTCTCGGCCGCTTTTAAGAAGGGGAGGGGCTCTCGGCCGCTGGGACCCAAGAGGTCTTGGCCGCTTTTAAGAAGGGGAGGGGGTCTCGGCTGCTGCGACCCAAGAGGTCTCGGCCGCTTTTAAGATGGGGAGGGGGTCTCGGCTGCTGCGACCCAAGAGGTTTTGGCCGCTTTTAAGAAGGGGAGGGGTTCTCGGCCGCTGCGACCCAAGAGGTCTCGGCCGCTTTTAAGAAGGGGAGGGGGTTTAGGCCGCTGCGACCCAAGAGGTCTCGGCCGTTTTTAAGAATGGTTGACCTAATTCCCTTTTTAACAAGGGCCGAGACCTCTTGGTTTGCAGCAGTCTACACGCCCTCACCATGAAGGGGAGGGGGTCTCGGCCGCTGCGAACCAAGAGGTCTCGGCCGCTTTTAAGAAGGAGAGGGGGTCTCGGCTGCTGCGACCCAAGAGGTCTCGGCCGCTGTTAATAAGGGGAGGGGTTCTCGGCCGCTGCGACCCAAGAGGTCTCGGCCGCTTTTAAGTAGTGGAGGGGGTCTCGGCCGTTGCGACCCAAGAGGTCTCGGACGCTTTTAAGTAGGGGAGGGGGTCTCGGCCGCTGCGACCCAAGAGGTCTTGGCCGCTTTTAAGAAGGGGAGGGGTCTCTGCCGCTGCGACCCAAGAGGTCTCGGACGCTTTTAAGAAGGGGAGGGGGTTTCGGCC
>NW_026609163.1:0-39292 GCF_029499605.1 Hyla sarda
CCACGATGTGGTGAGCTAGAGGCACACCTGGTACACATGATGTGGACGTGCCCTTGTTTGATGACTTATTGGACTGAGGTTGCTGCAGCTCATTAGAACAGTGTATGGGGTGACCATTAATAGAACTCCCAAGGAATGCCTACTTGGACTTATAGGTTGTGGTCGGGAGTCCTCCCTGGCAGAAGTTGGGTTCCTGAGAATCTTATATCAAGCCAGGAAGTTGATTGCACAGTTTTGGATCAGATCCTCTCCTCCGGAGTGGCTGATCTCATTGCAAGAGGTAGCTCAAGTAGTGAAACTTGAAAAGGGGATCTATATTAAGCGCAAAGTGGAGAGGAAGTTTGATGGTGTCTGGGGTCCCTGGGTGCAAAGCTTTGATCCCCCTGCAGAAGTATCTTAGCTTAGGATGGGTCCTCTGATATGTGGTTCTGAATGGAAGGGCAGACAAGAGAGCTAATGTTGGAGTGCCCTGATGTGCTGCGTCTCCCTCCCTGACGTGTATGAGAATGGCTGTGTGAGGGATTTAGTGGAATGTGATTGCGAACGCTATTTTCCATGACTTCGGGGGTCTGAGTGTTTATATCCTTCTCTTTACCCTTTTTTTTTTACTTTGTTCTTTTTTATTCAAATATGTGGTTAGTGGGGATTTGCTGAAGCTGGTTTATGGTTTCTGACTTATGTACGTTGAGTGTTGTGGGACATTGGTGGGGTGGGGCTGAGACGGAATGGTTCTGTGTGTGTGTGTGGGGGGGGGGTTGTTGGGGACTGTATGTTATTGTTAAACTGTGTTTAAAAAACTTAATAAAAACTGATTTAAAAAAAAAAGAGAAATCACACTATGGAGTCTATACTGTAAGAGAGGTCACACTATAGAGTCTCTATACTGTAAGAGAGGTCACACTATGGAGTCTATACTGTAAGAAAGGTCACACTATAGAGTCTATACTGTAAGAGAGGTCACACTATGGAGTCTATACTGTAAGAGCGGTCACACTATGGAGTCTATACTGTAAGAGCGATCACACTATGGAGTCTATACTGTAAGAGCAGTCACACTATGGAGTCTATACTGTAAGAGAGATCACACTATGGAGTCTATACTGTAAGAGCGGTCACACTATGGAGTCTATACTGTAAGAGCGATCACACTATGGAGTCTATACTGTAAGAGCAGTCACACTATGGAGTCTATACTGTAAGAGCGATCACACTATGGAGTCTATACTGTAAGAGAGGTCACACTATGGAGTCTATACTGTAAGAGAGGTCACACTATGGAGTCTATACTGTAAGAGAGGTCACACTATGGAGTCTATACTGTAAGAGAGGTCACACTATGGAGTCTATACTGTAAGAGAGGTCACACTATGGAGTCTATACTGTAAGAGAGATCACACTATGGAGTCTATACTGTAAGAGAGGTCCCACTATGGAGTCTATACCGTAAGAGCGGTCACACTATGGAGACTATACCGTAAGAGAGGTCACACTATGGAGTCTATACCGTAAGAGAGGTCACACTATGGAGTCTATACTGTAAGAGAGGTCACACTATGGAGTCTATACTGTAAGAGAGGTCACACTATGGAGTCTATACTGTAAGAGAGGTCACACTATGGAGTCTATACTGTAAGAGAGATCACACTATGGAGTCTATACTGTAAGAGAGGTCACACTATGGAGTCTATACTGTAAGAGAGATCACACTATGGAGTCTATACTGTAAGAGCAGTCACACTATGGAGTCTATACTGTAAGAGATCACACTATGGGGTCTATACTGTAAGAGAGGTCACACTATGGAGTCTATACTGTAAGAGCAGTCACACTAAGGAGTCTATACTGTAAGAGAGGTCGCACTATGGAGTCTATACTGTAAGAAAGGTCACAGTATGGAGTCTATACTGTAAGTACGGTCACACTATAGAGTCTATACCGTAAGAGAGGTCACACTATGGAGTCTATACTGTAAGAGCGGTCACACTATGGAGTCTATACTGTAAGAGCGGTCACACTATGGAGTCTATACTGTAAGAGCGATCACACTATGGAGTCTATACTGTAAGAGCAGTCACACTATGGAGTCTATACTGTAAGAGCGGTCACACTATGGAGTCTATACTGTAAGAGAGGTCACACTATGGAGTCTATACTGTAAGAGAGGTCACACTATAGAGTCTATACTGTAAGAGAGGTCACACTATGGAGTCTATACTGTAAGAAAGGTCACACTATAGAGTCTATACTGTAAGAGAGGTCACACTATGGAGTCTATACTGTAAGAGCGGTCACACTATGGAGTCTATACTGTAAGAGCGATCACACTATGGAGTCTATACTGTAAGAGCAGTCACACTATGGAGTCTATACTGTAAGAGCGATCACACTATGGAGTCTATACTGTAAGAGAGGTCACACTATGGAGTCTATACTGTAAGAGAGGTCACACTATGGAGTCTATACTGTAAGAGAGGTCACACTATGGAGTCTATACTGTAAGAGAGGTCACACTATGGAGTCTATACTGTAAGAGATCACACTATGGAGTCTATACCGTAAGAGAGGTCACACTATGGAGTCTATACTGTAAGAGAGGTCACACTATGGAGTCTATACTGTAAGAGAGGTCACACTATGGAGTCTATACTGTAAGAGAGATCACACTATGGAGTCTATACTGTAAGAGAGGTCACACTATGGAGTCTATACTGTAAGAGAGGTCACACTATGGAGTCTATACTGTAAGAGCAGTCACACTAAGGAGTCTATACTGTAAGAGAGGTCGCACTATGGAGTCTATACTGTAAGAAAGGTCACACTATGGAGTCTATACTGTAAGTACGGTCACACTATGGAGTCTATACCGTAAGAGAGGTCACACTATGGAGTCTATCACTGTAAGAGCGGTCACACTATGGAGTCTATACTGTAAGAGAGGTCACACTATGGAGTCTATACTGTAAGAGAGGTCACACTATGGAGTCTATACTGTAAGAGAGGTCACACTATGGAGTCTATACTGTAAGAGAGGTCACACTATGGAGTCTATACTGTAAGAGCGGTCACACTATGGAGTCTATACTGTAAGAGCGGTCACACTATGGAGTCTATACTGTAAGAGAGGTCACACTATGGAGTCTATACCGTAAGAGAGGTCACACTATGGAGTCTATACCTGTAAGAAGAGGTCACACTATGGAGTCTATACCGTAAGAGAGGTCACACTATGGAGTCCTATACTGTAAGAGAGGTCACACACTATGGAGTCTATACTGTAAGAGAGGTCACACTATGGGGTCTATACTGTAAGAGATCACACTATGGAGTCTATACTGTAAGAGAGGTCACACTATGGAGTCTATACTGTAAGAGCGGTCACACTATGGAGTCTATACTGTAAGAGCGGTCACACTATGGAGTCTATACTGTAAGAGAGAGGTCACACTATGGAGTCTATACTGGTAAGAGCCGGTCACACTATGGAGTCTATACTGTAAGAGCGGTCACACTATGGAGTCTATACTGTAAGAGCGGTCACACTATGGAGTCTATACTGTAATAGAGATCACACTATGGAGTCTATACTGTAATAGAGGTCACACTATGGAGTCTATACTGTAAGAGCGGTCACACTATGGAGTCTGTACTGTAAGAGCGGTCACACTATGGAGTCTATACTGTAAGAGAGGTCACACTATGGAGTCTATACTGTAAGAGAGGTCACACTATGGAGTCTATACTGTAAGAGCGGTCACACTTATGGAGTCTATACTGTAAGAGCGGGTCACACTATGGAGTCTATACTGTAAGAGCGGTCACACTATGGAGTCTATACTGTAAGAAGCGGTCACACTATGGAGTCTATACCGTAAGAGAGGTCACACTATGGAGTCTATACCGTAAGAGAGGTCACACTATGGAGTCTATACTGTAAGAGCGGTCACACTATGGAGTCTATACTGTAAGAGAGATCACACTATGGAGTCTATACTGTAAGAGAGGTTACACTATGGAGTCTATACTGTAAGAGCGGTCACACTATGGAGTCTATACTGTAAGAGAGGTCACACTATGGAGTCTATACTGTAAGAGAGGTCACACTATGGAGTCTATACTGTAAGAGAGGTCACACTATGGAGTCTATACTGTAAGAGAGGTCACACTATGGAGTCTATACTGTAAGAGGGGTCACACTATGGAGTCTATACTGTAAAAGAGGTCACACTATGGAGTCTATACTGTAAGAGAGGTCACACTATGGAGTCTATACTGTAAGAGAGGGTCACACTATGGAGTCTATACTGTAAGAGAGTCACACTATGGAGTCTATACTGTAAGAGGGGTCACACTATGGAGTCTATACTGTAAGAGCGGTCACACTATGGAGTCTATACTGTAAGAGATGTCACACTATGGAGTCTATAACTGTAAGAGAGGTGTCACCACTATGGAGTCTATACTGTAAGAGAAGTCACACTATGGAGTCTATACTGTAAGAGGGGTCACACTATGGGAGTCTATACTGTAAGAGCGGTCACACTATGGAGTCTATACTGTAAGAGAGGTCACACTATGGAGTCTATACTGTAAGAGCAGTCACACTATGGAGTCTATACTGTAAGAGAGGTCACACTATGGAGTCTATACTGTAAGAGAGGTCACACTATGGAGTCTATACTGTAAGAGAGGTCACACTATGGAGTCTATACTGTAAGAGAGGTCACACTATGGAGGTCTATACTGTAAGAGAGATCACACTATGGAGTCTATACTGTAAAGAGCAGTCACACTATGGGAGTCTATACTGTAAGAGATCACCACTATGGGGTCTATACTGTAAGAGAGGTCACACTATGGGAGTCTATACTGTAAGAGCAGTCACACTAAGGAGTCTATACTGTAAGAGAGGTCGCACTATGGAGTCTATACTGTAAGAAAAGGTCACAGTATGGAGTCTATACTGTAAGAGAGGTCACACTATGGGGTCTATACTGTAAGAGCGGTACACTATGGGGTCTATACTGTAAGAGAGATCACACTATGGAGTCTATCCTGTAAGAGCGGTCACACTATGGAGTCTATACTGTAAGAGCAGGTCACACTATGGAGTCATATACTGTAAGAGAGGTCACACTATGGAGGTCTATACTGTAAGAGAGGTCACACTATGGAGTCTATACTGTAAGAGCGATCCCACTATGGAGTCTATACTCGTAAGAGAGGTCACACTATGGAGTCTATACTGTAAGGAGAGGTCACACTATGGAGTCTATACTGTAAGAGAGGTCACACTATGGAGTCTATACTGTAAGAGAGGTCACACTATGGAGTCTTATACTGTAAGAGAGAGATCACACTATGGAGTCTATACTGTGGGAGAGGTCACACTATGGAGTCTATACTGTAAGTTCAGTCACACTATGGAGTCTATACTGTAAGAGAGGTCACACTATGGAGTCTATACTGTAAGAGGTCACACTATGGAGTCTATACTGTAAGAGCGGTCACACTATGGAGTCTATACTGTAAGATCAGGTCACACTATGGAGTCTATACTGTAAGAGAGGTCACACTATGGAGTCTATACTGTAAGAGCGGTCACACTATGGAGTCTATACTGTAAGAGAGATCACACTATGGAGTCTATACTGTAAGAGAGGTCACACTATGGAGTCTATACTGTAAGAGCGGTCACACTATGGAGTCTATACTGTAAGAGAGGTCACACTATGGAGTCTATACTGTAAGAGAGGTCATACTATGGAGTCTATACTGTAAGAGAGGTCACACTATGGAGTCTATACTGTAAGAGAGGTCACACTATAGAGTCTATACTGTAAGAGAGGTCACACTATGGAGTCTATACTGTAAGAGCGGTCACACTATGGAGTCTATACTGTAAGAGAGGTCACACTATGGAGTCTATACTGTAAGAGAGGTCACACTATGGAGTCTATACTGTAAGAGAGGTCACTCTATGGAGTCTATACTGTAAGAGAGGTCACACTATGGAGTCTATACTGTAAGAGAGGTCACACTATGGAGTCTATACTGTAAGAGAGATCACACTATGGAGTCTATACTGTAAGAGAGGTCACACTATGGAGTCTATACTGTAAGAGAGATCACACTATGGAGTCTATACTGTAAGAGCGGTCACACTATGGAGTCTATACTGTAAGAGAGGTCACACTATGGAGTCTCTACTGTAAGAGAGGTCACACTATGGAGTCTATACTGTAAGAGAGGTCACACTATGGAGTCTATACTGTAAGAGAGGTCACACTATGGAGTCTATACTGTAAGAGAGGTCACACTATGGAGTCTATACTGTAAGAGAGGTCACACTATGGAGTCTATACTGTAAGAGAGGTCACACTATGGAGTCTATACTGTAAGAGAAGTCACACTATGGAGTCTATACTGTAAGAGAGGTCACACTATGGGGTCTATACTGTAAGAGCGGTAACACTATGGGGTCTATACTGTAAGAGAGATCACACTATGGAGTCTATACTGTAAGAGAGGTTACACTATGGAGTCTATACTGTAAGAGCGGTCACACTATGGAGTCTATACTGTAAGAGAGGTCACACTATGGAGTCTATACTGTAAGAGAGGTCACACTATGGAGTCTATACTGTAAGACAGATCACACTATGGAGTCTATACTGTAAGAGAGATCACACTATGGAGTCTATACTGTAAGAGCGGTCACACTATGGAGTCTATACTGTAAGAGAGGTAACACTATGGAGTCTATACTGTAAGAGCGGTAACACTATGGGGTCTATACTGTAAGAGAGGTCACACTATGGAGTCTATACTGTGGGGAGAGGTCACACTATGGAGTCTATACTGTAAGAGAGGTCACACTATGGAGTCTATACTGTAAGTTCAGTCACACTATGGAGTCTATACTGTAAGAGAGGTCACACTATGGAGTCTATACTGTAAGAGCGGTCACACTATGGAGTCTATACTGTAAGAGAGGTCACACTATGGAGTCTATACTGTAAGAGAGGTCACACTATGGAGTCTATACTGTAAGAGCGGTCACACTATGGAGCATATACTGTAAGAGAGGTCACACTATGGAGTCTATACTGTAAGAGAGGTTACACTATGGAGTCTATACTGTAAGAGAGGTCACACTATGGAGTCTATACTGTAAGAGAGGTTACACTATGGAGTCTATACTGTAAGAGCGGTCACACTATGGAGCATATACTGTTAGAGCGGTCACACTATGGAGTCTATACTGTAAGAGAGGTCACACTATGGAGTCTATACTGTAAGAGAGGTCACACTATGGAGTCTATACTGTAAGAGCGGTCACACTATGGAGTCTATACTGTAAGAGAGATCACACTATGGAGTCTATACTGTAAGAGAGATCACACTATGGAGTCTATACTGTAAGAGAGGTCACACTATGGGGTCTATACTGTAAGAGAGGTCACACTATGGAGTCTATACTGTAAGAGAGATCACACTATGGAGTCTATACTGTAAGAGAGGTCACACTATGGAGTCTATACTGTAAGAGAGGTCACACTATGGAGTCTATACTGTAAGAGCGGTCACACTATGGAGTCTATACTGTAAGAGAGGTCACACTATGGAGTCTATACTGTAAGAGAGGTCACACTATGGAGTCTATACTGTAAGAGAGGTCACACTATGGAGTCTATACTGTAAGAGAGGTCACACTATGGAGTCTATACTGTAAGAGAGGTCACACTATGGAGTCTATACTGTAAGAGAGGTCGCACTATGGAGTCTATACTGTAAGAGTGGTCACACTATGGAGTCTATACTGTAAGAGAGGTCACACTATGGAGTCTATACTGTAAGAGAGGTCATACTATGGAGTCTATACTGTAAGAGAGGTCACACTATGGAGTCTATACTGTAAGAGAGGTCACACTATGGAGTCTATACTGTAAGAGAGGTCACACTATGGAGTCTATACTGTAAGAGCGGTCACACTATGGAGTCTATACTGTAAGAGAGGTCACACTATGGAGTCTATACTGTAAGAGAGGTCACACTATGGAGTCTATACTGTAAGAGAGGTCATACTATGGAGTCTATACTGTAAGAGAGATCACACTATGGAGTCTATACTGTAAGAGAGGTCACACTATGGAGTCTATACTGTAAGACAGATCACACTATGGAGTCTATACTGTAAGAGCGGTCACACTATGGAGTCTATACTGTAAGAGAGGTTACACTATGGAGTCTATACTGTAAGAGCGGTCACACTATGGAGTCTATACTGTAAGAGCGATCACACTATGGAGTCTATACTGTAAGAGAGGTCACACTATGGAGTCTATACTGTAAGAGAGGTCACACTATGGAGTCTATACTGTGGGGAGAGGTTACACTATGGAGTCTATACTGTAAGAGAGGTCACACTATGGAGTCTATACTGTGGGGAGAGGTTACACTATGGAGTCTATACTGTAAGAGAGGTCACACTATGGTGCATATACTGTAAGAGAGGTCACACTATGGAGTCTATACTGTAAGAGAGGTCACACTATGGAGTCTATACTGTAAGACAGATCACACTATGGAGTCTATACTGTAAGAGAGATCACACTATGGAGTCTATACTGTAAGAGCGGTCACACTATGGAGTCTATACTGTAAGAGCGGTAACACTATGGGGTCTATACTGTAAGAGAGGTCACACTATGGAGTCTATACTGTGGGGAGAGGTCACACTATGGAGTCTATACTGTAAGAGAGGTCACACTATGGAGTCTATACTGTAAGTTCAGTCACACTATGGAGTCTATACTGTAAGAGAGGTCACACTATGGAGTCTATACTGTAAGAGCGGTCACACTATGGAGTCTATACTGTAAGAGAGGTCACACTATGGAGTCTATACTGTAAGAGAGGTCACACTATGGAGTCTATACTGTGGGGAGAGGTCACACTATGGAGTCTATACTGTAAGAGAGGTCACACTATGGAGTCTATACTGTAAGAGAGGTCACACTATGGAGTCTATAATGTAAGAGAGGTCACACTATGGAGTCTATACTGTAAGAGAGGTCACACTATGGAGTCTATACTGTAAGAGAGGTCACACTATGGGGTCTATACTGTAAGAGAGGTCACCCTATGGAGTCTATACTGTAAAAGAGGTCACACTATGGAGTCTATACTGTAAGAGAGGTCACACTATGGAGTCTATACTGTTAGAGAGGTCACACTATGGAGTCTATACTGTAAGAGCGGTCACACTATGGAGTCTATACTGTAAGAGGGGTCACACTATGGAGTCTATACTGTAAGAGAGGTCACACTATGGAGTCTATACTGTAAGAGAGGTCACACTATGGAGTCTATACTGTAAGAGCGGTCACACTATGGAGTCTATACTGTAAGAGCGGTCACACTATGGAGTCTATACTGTAAGAGAGGTCACACTATGGAGTCTATACTGTAAGAGCGGTCACACTATGGAGTCTATACTGTAAGAGAGGTCACACTATGGAGTCTATACTGTAAGAGAGGTCACACTATGGAGTCTATACTGTAAGAGAAGTCACACTATGGAGTCTATACTGTAAGAGAGGTCACACTATGGAGTCTATACTGTAAGAGCGGTCACACTATGGAGTATATACTGTAAGAGATGTCACACTATGGAGCCTATACTGTGGGAGACGTCACACTATGGAGTCTATACTGTAAGAGAGGTCACACTATGGAGTCTATACTGTAAGAGAGGTCACACTATGGAGTCTATACTGTAAGAGAGGTCACACTATGGAGTCTATACTGTAAGAGCGGTCACACTATGGAGTCTATACTGTAAAAGAGATCACACTATGGAGTCTATACTGTAAGAGAGGTCACACTATGGGGTCTATACTGTAAGAGCTGTCACACTATGGAGTCTATACTGTAAGAGAGGTCACACTATGGAGTCTATACTGTAAGAGAGGTCACACTATGGAGTCTATACTGTAAGAGAGGTCACACAATGGAGTCTATACTGTAAGAGAGGTCACACTATGGAGTCTATACTGTAAGAGAGGTCACACTATGGAGTCTATACTGTAAGAGCGGTCACACTATGGAGTCTATACTGTAAGAGAGGTCACACTATGGAGTCTATACTGTAAGAGAGATCACACTATGGAGTCTATACTGTAAGAGCGGTCACACTATGGAGTCTATACTGTAAGAGAGGTCACACTATGGAGTCTATACTGTAAGAGAGGTCACACTATGGAGTCTATACTGTAAGAGAGGTCACACTATGGAGTCTATACTGTAAGAGCGGTCACACTATGGAGTCTATACTGTAAGAGGGGTCACACTATGGAGTCTATACTGTAAGAGAGGTCACACTATGGAGTCTATACTGTAAGAGAGGTCACACTATGGAGTCTATACTGTAAGAGAGGTCACACTATGGAGTCTATACTGTAAGAGAGGTCACACTATGGAGTCTATACTGTAAGAGAGGTCACACTATGGAGTCTATACTGTAAGAGAGGTCACACTATGGAGTCTATACTAAGAGCAGTCACACTATGGAGTCTATACTGTAAGAGCGGTCACACTATGGAGTCTATACTGTAAGAGCGGTCACACTATGGAGTCTATACTGTAAGAGAGGTCACACTATGGAGTCTATACTGTAAGAGAGGTCACACTATGGGGTCTATACTGTAAGATCGTTCACACTATGGAGTCTATACTGTAAGAGGGGTCACACTATGGAGTCTATACTGTAAGAGAGATCACACTATGGAGTCTATACTGTAAGAGAGATCACACTATGGAGTCTATACTGTAAGAGAGGTCACACTATGGAGTCTATACTGTAAGAGAGGTCACACTATGGAGTCTATACTGTAAGAGATGTCACACTATGAAGTCTATACTGTAAGAGAGGTCACACTATGGAGTCTATACTGTGGGAGAGGTCACACTATGGAGTCTATACTGTAAGAGATGTCACACTATGGAGTCTATACTGTAAGAGAGGTCACACTATGGAGTCTATACTGTGGGAGAGGTCACATTATGGGGTCTATACTGTAAGAGAGGTCACACTATGGAGTCTATACTGTAAGAGCGGTCACACTATGGAGTCTATACTGTAAGAGCGGTCACACTATGGAGTCTATACTGTAAGAGCGGTCACACTATGGAGTCTATACAGTAAGAGATCACACTATGGAGTCTATACTGTAAGAGCTGTCACACTATGGAGTCTATACTGTAAGAGCGGTCACACTATGGAGTCTATACTGTAAGAGAGATCACACTATGGAGTCTATACTGTAAGAGATCACACTATGGAGTCTATACTGTAAGAGAGGTCACACTATGGAGTCTATACTGTAAGAGAGGTCACACTATGGAGTCTATACTGTAATAGAGGTCACACTATGGAGTCTATACTGTAAGAGAGATCACACTATGGAGTATATACTGTAAGAGCGGTCACACTATGGAGTCTATACTGTAAGAGCGGTCACACTATGGAGTCTGTACTGTAAGAGAGGTCACACTATGGAGTCTATACTGTAAGAGAGGTCACACTATGGAGTCTATACTGTAAGAGAGATCACACTATGGAGTCTATACTGTAAGAGAGGTCACATTATGGAGTCTATACTGTAAGAGCGGTCACACTATGGGGTCTATACTGTAAGAGAGGTCACACTATGGAGTCTATACTGTAAGAGCGGTCACACTATGGAGTCTATACTGTGGGGAGAGATCACATTATGGAGTCTATACTGTGGGGAGAGGTCACACTATGGGGTCTATACTGTGGGGAGAGGTCACACTATGGGGTCTATACTGTGGGGAGAGATCACATTATGGAGTCTATACTGTAAGAGAGGTCACACTATGGAGTCTATACTGTGGGGAGAGGTCACATTATGGGTTCTATACTGTAAGAGCGGTCACACTATGGAGTCTATACTGTAAGAGAGGTCACACTATGGAGTCTATACTGTAAGAGAGGTCACACTATGGAGTCTATACTGTAAGAGCGGTCACACTTTGGAGTCTATACTGTGGGAGAGGTCACATTATGGGGTCTATACTGTGGGAGAGGTCACACTATGGAGTCTATACTGTGGGAGAGGTCACACTATGGAGTCTATACTGTAAGAGAGGTCACACTATGGAGTCTATACTGTAAGAGATCACACTATGGAGTCTATACTGTGGGGAGAGGTCACACTATGGAGTCTATACTGTAAGAGAGGTCACACTATGGAGTCTATACTGTAAGAGAGGTCACACTATGGAGTCTATACTGTAAGAGAGGTCACACTATGGAGTCTATACTGTAAGAGAGGTCACACTATGGAGTCTACACTGTAAGAGAGGTCGCACTATGGAGTCTATACTGTAAGAGCGGTCACACTATGGAGTCTATACTGTAAGAGAGGTCACACTATGGAGTCTATACTGTGGGGAGAGGTCACACTATGGAGTCTATACTGTAAGAGAGATCACACTATGGAGTCTATACTGTGGGGAGAGGTCACACTATGGAGTCTATACTGTGGGAGAGGTCACACTATGGAGTCTATACTGTAAGAGAGGTCACACTATGGAGTCTATACTGTGGGGAGAGGTCACACTATGGAGTCTATACTGTAAGAGAGGTCACACTATGGAGTCTATACTGTAAGAGCGGTCACACTATGGAGTCTATACTGTAAGAGAGATCACACTATGGAGTCTATACTGTAAGAGTGGTCACACTATGGAGTCTATACTGTAAGAGATCACACTATGGAGTCTATACTGTAAGAGAGGTCACACTATGGAGTCTATACTGTAAGAGAGGTCACACTATGGAGTCTATACTGTAAGAGCGGTCACACTATGGAGTCTATACTGTAAGAGAGGTCTCACTATGGAGTCTATACTGTAAGAGATCACACTATGGAGTCTATACTGTAAGAGAGGTCACACTATGGAGTCTATACTGTAAGAGCGGTCACACTATGGAGTCTATACTGTAAGAGAGGTCACACTATGGAGTCTATACTGTAAGAGG
Source organism: Hyla sarda (assembly GCF_029499605.1). Taxonomy (NCBI): domain Eukaryota; kingdom Metazoa; phylum Chordata; class Amphibia; order Anura; family Hylidae; genus Hyla; species Hyla sarda. The sequence goes on from NW_026609163.1 coordinate 13,070, forward strand.
GGTCACACTATGGAGTCTATACTGTAAGAGAGGTCACACTATGGAGTCTATACTGTAAGAGAGGTCACACTATGGAGTCTATACTGTAAGAGAGGTCACACTATGGAGTCTATACTGTAAGAGAGGTCACACTATGGAGTCTATACTGTAAGAGAGGTCACACTATGGAGTCTATACTGTAAGAGAGGTCACACTATGGAGTCTATACTGTAAGAGCGGTCACACTATGGAGTCTATACTGTAAGAGAGGTCACACTATGGAGTCTATACTGTAAGAGCGGTCACACTATGGAGTCTATACTGTAAGAGAGATCACACTATGGAGTCTATACTGTAAGAGAGGTCACACTATGGAGTCTATACTGTAAGAGCGGTCACACTATGGAGTCTATACTGTAAGGGGGGTCACACTATGGAGTCTATACTGTAAGAGCGGTCACACTTTGGAGTCTATACTGTAAGAGAGGTCACACTATGGGGTCTATACTGTAAGAGCGGTCACACTATGGAGTCTATACTGTAAGAGAGGTCACACTATGGGGTCTATACTGTAAGAGAGGTCACACTATGGAGTCTATACTGTAAGAGAGGTCACACTATGGAGTCTATACTGTAAGAGAGGTCACACTATGGGGTCTATACTGTAAGAATAGTCACACTATGGAGTCTATACTGTAAGAGAGGTCACACTATGGAGTCTATACTGTAAGAGAGGTCACACTATGGAGTTTATACTGTAAGAGAGGTCACACTATGGAGTCTATACTGTAAGAGGTCACACTATGGAGTCTATACTGTAAGAGAGGTCACACTATGGAGTCTATACTGTAAGAGAGGTCACACTATGGAGTCTATACAGTAAGAGAGGTCACACTATGGAGTCTATACTGTAAGAGAGGTCACACTATGGGGTCTATACTGTAAGAGCGGTCACACTATGGAGTCTATACTGTAAGAGAGGTCACACTATGGAGTCTATACTGTAAGAGAGGTCACACTATGGGGTCTATACTGTAAGAGTGGTCACACTATGGAGTCTATACTGTAAGAGAGGTCACACTATGGAGTCTATACTGTAAGAGAGGTCACACTATGGAGTCTATACTGTAAGAGGTCACACTATGGAGTCTATACTGTAAGAGAGGTCACACTATGGAGTCTATACTGTAAGAGAGGTCACACTATGGAGTCTATACTGTAAGAGAGGTCACACTATGGAGTCTATACTGTAAGAGGTCACACTATGGAGTCTATACTGTAAGAGAGGTCACACTATGGAGTCTATACTGTAAGAGAGATCACACTATGGAGTCTATACTGTAAGAGAGGTCACACTATGGAGTCTATACTGTAAGAGCGGTCACACTATGGAGTCTATACTGTAAGAGAGGTCACACTATGGAGTCTATACTGTAAGAGAGGTCACACTATGGAGTCTATACTGTAAGAGAGGTCACACTATGGAGTCTATACTGTAAGAGAGGTCACACTATGGAGCCTATACTGTAAGAGAGGTCACACTATGGAGTCTATACTGTAAGAGAGATCACACTATGGAGTCTATACTGTAAGAGAGGTCACACTATGGAGTCTATACTGTAAGAGAGATCACACTATGGAGTCTATACTGTAAGAGGGGTCACACTATGGAGTCTATACTGTAAGAGAGATCACACTATGGAGTCTATACTGTAAGAGAGGTCACACTATGGAGTCTATACTGTAAGAGAGGTCACACTATGGAGTCTATACTGTAAGAGAGGTCACACTATGGAGTCTATACTGTAAGAGAGGTCACACTATGGAGTCTATACTGTAAGAGAGGTCACACTATGGAGTCTATACTGTAAGAGAGGTCACACTATGGAGTCTATACTGTAAGAGCGGTCACACTATGGAGTCTATACTGTAAGAGAGGTCACACTATGGAGTCTATACTGTAAGAGAGGTCACACTATGGGGTCTATACTGTAAGAGAGGTCACACACTCTCGGCAGTTGGACGTACTAATCTAGTCAAAATGGTTCTTATGCCGCAACTGTTATACATATTGCAGAATTCCCCGGTGTGGATAGAGATGGCTCACTTTCAGAGGATTCAGAGACTATTCAGGTTACTGGTTTGGGGGGATGGGACCGCCAGGATTAAATTGGAAACATTACAGCGGGGTTAAGCTTCAGGGGGGCTTGCATTACCGAATCCATGGTTGTATTATCTTGCGTCGCAGTTGCATCAGGTGAGAGGATGGGCAGCGCACTCCACATTGGGACCTACTGGTCGATTGTTTATGGTCAAACATGGGGGTAGGATACCGTTGCACATTTTGGAGATTGGGGCCCTTACCAGACCTCCTGACTCCTCTCCTACGACTCGCCTACTGTGTAAGCTCTGGGGCCACGCGAGAAAACTCTTGGGTATTACCAATTATTTTAAATTTACTCCGCTGTGGCATAACCCTGGCTTGCCGGTCTTTAATTCCTATGCTGATGCTGAGTTCTGGGAGAGGAGGGGACTTTGTGAGTTGGGTCAGTTAGCGGATCAGGGGGTTGTTCGGTCATTTGAGGACATACGAGAGGAGTTCGCCCTACTGCGTTCCTCATTTTACCGTTATTTACAGATCCGCCATGCCTATGAGTCGCAGAATCGGGTGAGGGAGTTACGGGTACAGTCTAATAGGGTTCTGGAATCTACTGTGACTAAACGTGATTCTGCTGGTGTAATTTCTTGGCTTTATGGGGAACTACTTGGCTTCCATCATGAGGGTTTCCCTTTGACGGTTCGGTCTAAGTGGGAGAGGGACCTTGGGATCCTGACTGATGAGGACTGGAGTACTGTGCTGGCACTTACCCCATCTGTGTCTCTATCGGAATATAATAGGCTGTCTCAACTGTTCTTTATTCACAGGGTATATAAGACTCCCTCCTTTCTTCATATGATAGGGGTTCGGTCTGACTCGGCCTGTCCACGATGTGGTGAGCTAGAGGCACACCTGGTACACATGATGTGGACGTGCCCTTGTTTGATGACTTATTGGACTGAGGTGCTGCAGCTCATTAGAACAGTGTATGGGGTGACCATTAATAGAACTCCCAAGGAATGCCTACTTGGACTTATAGGTTGTGGTCGGGAGTCCTCCCTGGCAGAAGTTGGGTTCCTGAGAATCTTATATCAAGCCAGGAAGTTGATTGCACAGTTTTGGATCAGATCCTCTCCTCCGGGAGTGGCTGATCTCATTGCAAGAGTAGCTCAAGTAGTGAAACTTGAAAAGGGGATCTATATTAAGCGCAAAGTGGAGAGGAAGTTTGATGGTGTCTGGGGTCCCTGGGTGCAAAGCTTTGATCCCCCTGCAGAAGTATCTTAGCTTAGGATGGGTCCTCTGATATGTGGTTCTGAATGGAAGGGCAGACAAGAGAGCTAATGTTGGAGTGCCCTGATGTGCTGCGTCTCCCTCCCTGACGTGTATGAGAATGGCTGTGTGAGGGATTTAGTGGAATGTGATTGCGAACGCTATTTTCCATGACTTCGGGGGTCTGAGTGTTTATATCCTTCTCTTTACCCTTTTTTTTTTACTTTGTTCTTTTTTATTCAAATATGTGGTTAGTGGGATTTGCTGAAGCTGGTTTATGGTTTCTGACTTTTGTACGTTGAGTGTTGTGGGACATTGGTGGGGTGGGGCTGAGACGGAATGGTTCTGTGTGTGTGTGTGGGGGGGGGTTGTTGGGGACTGTATGTTATTGTTAAACTGTGTTTAAAAAACTTAATAAAAACTGATTTAAAAAAAAAAGAGAAATCACACTATGGAGTCTATACTGTAAGAGAGGTCACACTATGGAGTCTATACTGTAAGAGAGGTCACACTATGGAGTCTATACTGTAAGAGAGGTCACACTATGGAGTCTATACTGTAAGAGAGGTCACACTATGGAGTCTATACTGTAAGAGGTCACACTGTGGAGTCTATACTGTAAGAGCGGTCACACTATAGAGTCTATACTGTAAGAGAGGTCACACTATGGAGTCTATACTGTAAGAAAGGTCACACTATAGAGTCTATACTGTAAGAGAGGTCACACTATGGAGTCTATACTGTAAGAGCGGTCACACTATGGAGTCTATACTGTAAGAGCGATCACACTATGGAGTCTATACTGTAAGAGCAGTCACACTATGGAGTCTATACTGTAAGAGAGATCACACTATGGAGTCTATACTGTAAGAGCGGTCACACTATGGAGTCTATACTGTAAGAGCGATCACACTATGGAGTCTATACTGTAAGAGCAGTCACACTATGGAGTCTATACTGTAAGAGCGATCACACTATGGAGTCTATACTGTAAGAGCGGTCACACTATGGAGTCTATACTGTAAGAGAAGTCACACTATGGAGTATATACTGTAAGAGAGGTTACACTATGGAGTCTATACTGTAAGAGAGGTCACACTATGGAGTCTATACTGTAAGAGAGGTCACACTATGGAGTCTATACTGTAAGAGAGGTCACACTATGGAGTCTATACTGTAAGAGAGGTCACACTATGGAGTCTATACTGTAAGAGAGGTCACACTATGGAGTCTATACTGTAAGAGAGATCACACTATGGAGTCTATACTGTAAGAGAGGTCACACTATGGAGTCTATACTGTAAGAGAGATCACACTATGGAGTCTATACTGTAAGAGCAGTCACACTATGGAGTCTATACTGTAAGAGATCACACTATGGGGTCTATACTGTAAGAGAGGTCACACTATGGAGTCTATACTGTAAGAGCAGTCACACTAAGGAGTCTATACTGTAAGAGAGGTCGCACTATGGAGTCTATACTGTAAGAAAGGTCACACTATGGAGTCTATACTGTAAGTACGGTCACACTATGGAGTCTATACCGTAAGAGAGGTCACACTATGGAGTCTATACTGTAAGAGCGGTCACACTATGGAGTCTATACTGTAAGAGAGGTCACACTATGGAGTCTATACTGTAAGAGAGGTCACACTATGGAGTCTATACTGTAAGAGAGGTCACACTATGGAGTCTATACTGTAAGAGAGGTCACACTATGGAGTCTATACTGTAAGAGCGGTCACACTATGGAGTCTATACTGTAAGAGCGGTCACACTATGGAGTCTATACTGTAAGAGGGGTCACACTATGGAGTCTATACTGTAAAAGAGGTCACACTATGGAGTCTATACTGTAAGAGAGGTCACACTATGGAGTCTATACTGTAAGAGGGGTCACACTATGGAGTCTATACTGTAAGAGAAGTCACACTATGGAGTCTATACTGTAAGAGGGGTCACACTATGGAGTCTATACTGTAAGAGCGGTCACACTATGGAGTCTATACTGTAAGAGAGGTCACACTATGGAGTCTATACTGTAAGAGAGGTCACACTATGGAGTCTATACTGTAAGAGAAGTCACACTATGGAGTCTATACTGTAAGAGGGGTCACACTATGGAGTCTATACTGTAAGAGCGGTCACACTATGGAGTCTATACTGTAAGAGAGGTCACACTATGGAGTCTACACTGTAAGAGAGGTCACACTATGGAGTCTATACTGTAAGAGCGGTCACACTATGGAGTCTATACTGTAAGAGCGGTCACACTATGGAGTCTATACCGTAAGAGAGGTCACACTATGGAGTCTATACCGTAAGAGAGGTCACACTATGGAGTCCATACTGTAAGAGCGGTCACACTATGGAGTCTATATTGTAAGAGAGGTCACACTATGGAGTCTATACTGTAAGAGCGATCACACTATGGAGTCTATACTGTAAGAGAGGTCACACTATGGAGTCTATACTGTAAGAGAGGTCACACTATGGAGTCTATACTGTAAGAGAGCGGTCACACTATGGAGTCTATACTGTAAGAGAGATCACACTATGGAGTCTATACTGTAAGAGCGGTCACACTATGGAGTCTATACTGTAAGAGCGGTCACACTATGGAGTCCATACTGTAAGAGAGGTCACACTATGGAGTCTATACTGTAAGAGAGGTCACACTATGGAGTCTATACTGTAAGAGAGGTCACACTATGGAGTCTATACTGTAAGAGAGGTCACACTATGGAATCTCTACTGTAAGAGAGATCACACTATGGAGTCTATACTGTAAGAGAGATCACACTATGGAGTCTATACTGTAAGAGAGGTCACACTATGGGGTCTATACTGTAAGAGCGGTCACACTATGGAGTCTATACTGTAAGAGAGGTCACACTATGGAGTCTATACTGTAAGAGCGGTAACACTATGGAGTATATACTGTAAGAGAGGTCACACTATGGAGTCTATACTGTAAGAGAGGTCACACTATGGAGTCTATACTGTAAGAGAGGTCACACTATGGAGTCTATACTGTAAGAGAGATCACACTATGGAGTCTATACTGTAAGAGAGGTCACACTATGGGGTCTATACTGTAAGAGCGGTCACACTATGGAGTCTATACTGTAAGAGAGGTCACACTATGGAGTCTATACTGTAAGAGCGGTAACACTATGGGGTCTATACTGTAAGAGAGATCACACTATGGAGTCTATCCTGTAAGAGCGGTCACACTATGGAGTCTATACTGTAAGAGCGGTCACACTATGGAGCATATACTGTAAGAGAGGTCACACTATGGGGTCTATACTGTAAGAGAGGTCACACTATGGAGTCTATACTGTAAGAGAGGTCACACTATGGAGTCTATACTGTAAGAGAGGTCACACTATGGAGTCTATACTGTAAGAGAGGTCACACTATGGAGTCTATACTGTAAGAGAGATCACACTATGGAGTCTATACTGTAAGAGAGGTCACACTATGGAGTCTATACTGTAAGAGAGGTCACACTATGGAGTCTATACTGTAAGAGCAGTCACACTAAGGAGTCTATACTGTAAGAGAGGTCGCACTATGGAGTCTATACTGTAAGAAAGGTCACACTATGGAGTCTATACCGTAAGTACGGTCACACTATGGAGTCTATACCGTAAGAGAGGTCACACTATGGAGTCTATACTGTAAGAGCGGTCACACTATGGAGTCTATACTGTAAGAGAGGTCACACTATGGAGTCTATACTGTAAGAGAGGTCACACTATGGAGTCTATACTGTAAGAGAGGTCACACTATGGAGTCTATACTGTAAGAGCGGTCACACTATGGAGTCTATACTGTAAGAGCGGTCACACTATGGAGTCTATACTGTAAGAGAGGTCACACTATGGAGTCTATACTGTAAGAGAGGTCACACTATGGAGTCTATACTGTAAGAGAGGTCACACTATGGAGTCTATACTGTAAGAGAGGTCACACTATGGGGTCTATACTGTAAGAGATCACACTATGGAGTCTATACTGTAAGAGAGGTCACACTATGGAGTCTATACTGTAAGAGCGGTCACACTATGGAGTCTATACTGTAAGAGAGGTCACACTATGGAGTCTATACTGTAAGAGAGGTCACACTATGGAGTCTATACTGTAAGAGCGGTCACACTATGGAGTCTATACTGTAAGAGAGGTCACACTATGGAGTCTATACTGTAAGAGAGGTCACACTATGGAGTCTATACTGTAAGAGAGGTCACACTATGGAGTCTATACTGTAAGAGAGATCACACTATGGAGTCTATACTGTAAGAGCGGTCACACTATGGAGTCTGTACTGTAAGAGCGGTCACACTATGGAGTCTATACTGTAAGAGAGGTCACACTATGGAGTCTATACTGTAAGAGAGGTCACACTATGGAGTCTATACTATAAGAGCGGTCACACTATGGAGTCTATACTGTAAGAGCGGTCACACTATGGAGTCTATACTGTTAGAGCGGTCACACTATGGAGTCTATACTGTAAGAGAGGTCACACTATGGAGTCTATACTGTAAGAGAGGTCACACTATGGAGTCTATACTGTAAGAGCAGTCACACTGTGGAGTCTATACTGTAAGAGCGGTCACACTATGGAGTCTATACTGTAAGAGAGATCACACTATGGAGTCTATACTGTAAGAGAGATCACACTATGGAGTATATACTGTAAGAGATGTCACACTATGGAGCCTATACTGTGGGAGACGTCACACTATGGAGTCTATACTATAAGAGAGGTCACACTATGGAGTCTATACTGTAAGAGAGGTCACACTATGGAGTATATACTGTAAGAGAGGTCACACTATGGAGTCTATACTGTAAGAGAGGTCACACTATGGAGTCTACTGTAAGAGAGGTCACACTATGGAGTCTATACTGTAAGAGAGGTCACACTATGGAGTCTATACTGTAAGAGCGGTCGCACTATGGAGTCTATACTGTAAGAGCGGTCACACTATGGAGTCTACTGTAAGAGAGGTCACACTATGGAGTCTATACTGTAAGAGAGGTCACACTATGGAGTCTATACTGTAAGAGAGGTCACACTATGGAGTCTATACTGTAAGAGAGGTCACACTATGGAGTCTATACTGTAAGAGGGGTCACACTATGGAGTCTATACTGTAAAAGAGGTCACACTATGGAGTCTATACTGTAAGAGAGGTCACACTATGGAATCTATACTGTAAGAGAGGTCACACTATGGAGTCTATACTGTAAGAGAAGTCACACTATGGAGTCTATACTGTAAGAGCGGTCACATTATGGAGTCTATACTGTAAGAGAGGTCACACTATGGGGTCTATACTGTAAGAGCGGTCACACTATGGAGTCTATACTGTAAGAGAGGTCACACTATGGAGTCTATACTGTAAGAGAGGTCACACTATGGAGTCTATACTGTAAGAGAGGTCACACTATGGAGTCTATACTGTAAGAGAGGTCACACTATGGAGTCTATACTGTAAGAGAGGTCACACTATGGAGTCTATACTGTAAGAGCGGTCACACTATGGAATCTCTACTGTAAGAGAGGTCACACTATGGGGTCTATACTGTAAGAGCGGTCACATTATGGAGTCTATACTGTAATAGAGGTCACACTATGGGGTCTATACTGTAATAGAGGTCACACTATGGGGTCTATACTGTAATAGAGGTCACACTATGGAGTCTATACTGTAAGAGCGGTCACACTATGGAGTCTATACTGTAAGAGAGGTCTCACTATGGGGTCTATACTGTAAGAGAGATCACACTATGGAGTCTATACTGTAAGAGCGGTCACACTATGGAGTCTATACTGTAAGAGCGGTCACACTATGGAGTCTATACTGTAAGAGAGGTCACACTATGGAGTCTATACTGTAAGAGAGGTCACACTATGGAGTCTATACTGTAAGAGAGGTCACACTATGGAGTCTATACTGTAAGAGCGGTCACACTATGGAGTCTATACTGTAAGAGAGATCACACTATGGAGTCTATACTGTAAGAGAGGTCACACTATGGAGTCTATACTGTAAGAGCGGTCACACTATGGAGTCTATACTGTAAGAGAGGTCACACTATGGAGTCTATACTGTAAGAGAGGTCACACTATGGAGTCTATACTGTAAGAGCGGTCACACTATGGAGTCTATACTGTAAGAGTGGTCACACTATGGAGTCTATACTGTAAGAGAGGTCACACTATGGAGTCTATACTGTAAGAGAGGTCACACTATGGAGTCTATACTGTAAGAGCGGTCACACTATGGAGTCTATACTGTAAGAGCGGTCACACTATGGAGTCTATACTGTAAGAGCGGTCACACTATGGAGTCTATACTGTAAGAGAGGTCTCACTATGGGGTCTATACTGTAAGAGAGATCACACTATGGAGTCTATACTGTAAGAGCGGTCACACTATGGAGCATATACTGTAAGAGAGGTCACACTATGGGGTCTATACTGTAAGAGAGGTCACACTATGGAGTCTATACTGTAAGAGAAGTCACACTATGGAGTCTATACTGTAAGAGCGGTCACATTATGGAGTCTATACTGTAAGAGAGGTCACACTATGGGGTCTATACTGTAAGAGCGGTCACACTATGGAGTCTATACTGTAAGAGAGGTCACACTATGGAGTCTATACTGTAAGAGAGGTCACACTATGGAGTCTATACTGTAAGAGAGGTCACACTATGGAGTCTATACTGTAAGAGAGGTCACACTATGGAGTCTATACTGTAAGAGAGGTCACACTATGGAGTCTATACTGTAAGAGCGGTCACACTATGGAATCTCTACTGTAAGAGAGGTCACACTATGGGGTCTATACTGTAAGAGCGGTCACATTATGGAGTCTATACTGTAATAGAGGTCACACTATGGGGTCTATACTGTAATAGAGGTCACACTATGGGGTCTATACTGTAATAGAGGTCACACTATGGAGTCTATACTGTAAGAGCGGTCACACTATGGAGTCTATACTGTAAGAGAGGTCTCACTATGGGGTCTATACTGTAAGAGAGATCACACTATGGAGTCTATACTGTAAGAGCGGTCACACTATGGAGTCTATACTGTAAGAGCGGTCACACTATGGAGTCTATACTGTAAGAGAGGTCTCACTATGGGGTCTATACTGTAAGAGAGATCACACTATGGAGTCTATACTGTAAGAGAGGTCACACTATGGAGTCTATACTGTAAGAGAGGTCACACTATGGGGTCTATACTGTAAGAGCGGTCACACTATGGAGCATATACTGTAAGAGAGGTCACACTATGGGGTCTATACTGTAAGAGAGGTCACACTATGGAGTCTATACTGTAAGAGAGGTCACACTATGGAGTCTATACTGTAAGAGAGATCACACTATGGAGTCTATACTGTAAGAGAGATCACACTATGGAGTCTATACTGTAAGAGCGGTCACACTATGGAATCTCTACTGTAAGAGAGGTCACACTATGGGGTCTATACTGTAAGAGCGGTCACATTATGGAGTCTATACTGTAATAGAGGTCACACTATGGGGTCTATACTGTAATAGAGGTCACACTATGGGGTCTATACTGTAATAGAGGTCACACTATGGAGTCTATACTGTAAGAGCGGTCACACTATGGAGTCTATACTGTAAGAGAGGTCTCACTATGGGGTCTATACTGTAAGAGAGGTCACACTATGGAGTATATACTGTAAGAGAGGTCACACTATGGAGTCTATACTGTAAGAGAGGTCACACTATGAAGTCTATACTGTAAGAGCGGTCACACTATGGAGTCTATACTGTAAGAGCGGTCACACTATGGAGTCTATACTGTAAGAGCGGTCACACTATGGAGTCTATACTGTAAGAGAGGTCTCACTATGGGGTCTATACTGTAAGTGAGATCACACTATGGAGTCTATACTGTAAGAGCGGTCACACTATGGAGTCTATACTGTAAGAGAGGTCACACTATGGAGTCTATACTGTAAGAGAGGTCACACTATGGAGTCTATACTGTAAGAGAGATCACACTATGGAGTCTATACTGTAAGAGAGGTCACACTATGGAGTCTATACTGTAAGAGCGGTCACACTATGGAGTCTATACTGTAATAGAGATCACACTATGGAGTCTATACTGTAAGAGAGATCACACTATGGAGTCTATACTGTAAGAAAGGTCACACTATGGAGCATATACTGTAAGAGAGGTCACACTATGGAGTCTATACTGTAAGAGAGGTCATACTATGGAGTCTATACTGTAAGAGAGGTCACACTATGGAGTCTATACTGTAAGAGAGGTCACACTATGGAGTCTATACTGTAAGAGAGGTCACGCTATGGAGTCTATACTGTAAGAGAGGTCACGCTATGGAGTCTATACTGTAAGAGAGGTCACACTATGGAGTCTATACTGTAAGAGAGGTCACACTATGGAGTCTATACTGTAAGAGAGGTCACACTATGGAGTCTATACTGTAAGAGAGGTCACACTATGGAGTCTATACTGTAAGAGAGGTCACACTATGGAGTCTATACTGTAAGAGAGGTCACACTATGGGGTCTATACCGTAAGAGAGGTCACACTATGGAGTCTATACTGTAAGAGAGGTCACACTATGGAGTCTATACTGTAAGAGAGGTCACACTATGGAGTCTATACTGTAAGAGAGGTCACACTATGGAGTCTATACTGTAAGAGAGATCACACTATGGAGTCTATACTGTAAGAGAGGTCACACTATGGAGTCTATACTGTAAGAGCGATCACACTATGGAGTCTATACTGTAAGAGCGGTCACACTATGGAGTCTATACTGTAAGAGCGGTCACACTATGGAGTCTATACTGTAAGAGAGGTCACTCTATGGAGTCTATACTGTAAGAGAGGTCACACCATGGAGTCTATACTGTAAGAGCGGTCACACTATGGAGTCTATACTGTAAGAGAGGTCACACTATGGAGTCTATACTGTAAGAGAGGTCACACTATGGAGTCTATACTGTAAGAGAGGTCACACTATGGAGTCTATACTGTAAGAGAGGTCGCACTATGGAGTCTATACTGTAAGAGGGGTCACACTATGGAGTCTATACTGTAAGAGAGATCACACTATGGAGTCTATACTGTAAGAGCGGTCACACTATGGAGTCTATACTGTAAGAGAGGTCACACTATGGAGTCTATACTGTAAGAGAGGTCACACTATGGGGTCTATACTGTAAGAGAGGTCACACTATGGAGTCTCTACTGTAAGAGAGGTCACACTATGGAGTCTATACTGTAAGAGAGGTCACACTATGGAGTCTATACTGTAAGAGAGGTCACACTATGGAGTCTATACTGTAAGAGAGGTCACACTATGGAGTCTATACTGTAAGAGAAGTCACACTATGGAGTCTATAATGTAAGAGAGGTCACACTATGGGGTCTATACTGTAAGAGCGGTAACACTATGGGGTCTATACTGTAAGAGAGATCACACTATGGAGTCTATCCTGTAAGAGCGGTCACACTATGGAGTCTATACTGTAAGAGAGGTCACACTATGGAGTCTATACTGTAAGAGAGGTTACACTATGGAGTCTATACTGTAAGAGAGGTCACACTATGGAGTCTATACTGTAAGAGAGGTCACACTATGGAGTCTATACTGTAAGAGAGGTCACACTATGGAGTCTATACTGTAAGAGAGGTTACACTATGGAGTCTATACTGTAAGAGCGGTCACACTATGGAGCATATACTGTAAGAGAGGTCACATTATGGAGTCTATACTGTAAGAGAGGTCACACTATGGAGTCTATACTGTAAGACAGATCACACTATGGAGTCTATACTGTAAGAGAGGTCACACTATGGAGTCTATACTGTAAGAGCGGTCACAATATGGAGTCTATACTGTAAGAGCGGTCACACTATGGAGTCTATAATGTAAGAGAAGTCACACTATGGAGTCTATACTGTAAGAGCGGTCACACTATGGAGTCTATACTGTAAGAGCGGTAACACTATGGGGTCTATACTGTAAGAGAGGTCACACTATGGAGTCTATACTGTGGGGAGAGGTCACACTATGGAGTCTATACTGTAAGTTCAGTCACACTATGGAGTCTATACTGTAAGTTCAGTCACACTATGGAGTCTATACTGTAAGAGAGGTCACACTATGGAGTCTATACTGTAAGAGCGGTCACACTATGGAGTCTATACTGTAAGAGAGGTCACACTATGGAGTCTATACTGTAAGAGAGGTCACACTATGGAGTCTATACTGTAAGAGCGGTCACACTATGGAGTCTATACTGTAAGAGAGGTCACACTATAGAGCATATACTGTAAGAGAGGTCACACTATGGAGTCTATACTGTAAGAGAGGTTACACTATGGAGTCTATACTGTAAGAGAGGTCACACTATGGAGTCTATACTGTAAGAGAGGTTACACTATGAAGTCTATACTGTAAGAGCGGTCACACTATGGAGTCTATACTGTAAGAGAGGTCACACTATGGAGTCTATACTGTAAGAGAGGTCACACTATGGAGCATATACTGTTAGAGCGGTCACACTATGGAGTCTATACTGTAAGAGAGGTCACACTATGGGGTCTATACTGTAAGAGAGGTCACACTATGGAGTCTATACTGTAAGAGAGATCACACTATGGGGTCTATACTGTAAGAGAAATCACACTATGGAGTCTATACTGTAAGAGAGGTCACACTATGGAGTCTATACTGTAAGAGCGGTCACACTATGGAGTCTATACTGTAAGAGAGGTCACACTATGGAGTCTATACTGTAAGAGAGATCACACTATGGAGTCTATACTGTAAGAGAGGTCACACTATGGAGTCTATACTGTAAGAGAGGTCACACTATGGAGTCTATACTGTAAGAGAGGTCACACTATGGAGTCTATACTGTAAGAGCGGTCACACTATGGAGTCTATACTGTAAGAGAGGTCGCACTATGGAGTCTATACTGTAAGAGTGGTCACACTATGGAGTCTATACTGTAAGAAAGGTCGCACTATGGAGTCTATACTGTAAGAGAGGTCACACTATGGAGTCTATACTGTAAGAGAGGTCACACTATGGAGTCTATACTGTAAGAGAGGTCACACTATGGAGTCTATACTGTAAGAGCGGTCACACTATGGAGTCTATACTGTAAGAGAGGTCACACTATGGAGCATATACTGTAAGAGAGGTCACACTATGGAGTCTATACTGTAAGAGCGATCACACTATGGAGTCTATACTGTAAGAGAGGTCACACTATGGAGTCTATACTGTAAGAGGTCACACTATGGGGTCTATACTGTAAGAGCGGTCACACTATGGAGCATATACTGTAAGAGAGGTCACACTATGGAGTCTATACTGTAAGAGAGGTCACACTATGGAGTCTATACTGTAAGAGAGGTCACACTATGGAGTCTATACTGTAAGAGCGGTCACACTATGGAGTCTATACTGTAAGAGAGGTCACACTATGGAGTCTATACCGTAAGAGAGGTCACACTATGGAGTCTATACCGTAAGAGAGGTCACACTATGGAGTCTATACTGTAAGAGAGGTCACACTATGGAGTCTATACTGTAAGAGAGGTCACACTATGGAGTCTATACTGTAAGAGAGGTCACACTATGGAGTCTATACTGTAAGAGAGGTCACACTATGGAGTCTATACTGTAAGAGGTGACACTATGGAGTCTATACTGTAAGAGAGATCACACTATGGAGTCTATACTGTAAGAGGTCACACTATGGAGTCTATACTGTAAGAGCGGTCACACTATGGAGTCTATACTGTAAGAGATCACACTATGGAGTCTATACTGTAAGAGATCACACTATGGAGTCTATACTGTAAGAGCTGTCACACTATGGAGTCTATACTGTAAGAGCGGTCACACTATGGAGTCTATACTGTAAGAGAGGTCACACTATGGAGTCTATAATGTAAGAGAGGTCACACTATGGAGTCTATACTGTAAGAGAGGTCACACTATGGAGTCTATACTGTAAGAGCGGTCACACTATGGAGTCTATACTGTAAGAGAGGTCACACTATGGAGTCTATACTGTAAGAGCAGTCACACTATGGAGTCTATACTGTAAGAGAGGTCACACTATGGAGTCTATACTGTAAGAGAGGTCACACTATGGAGTCTATACTGTAAGAGAGGTCACACTATGGAGTCTATACTGTAAGAGAGGTCACACTATGGAGTCTATACTGTAAGAGAGGTCACACTATGGAGTCTATACTGTAAGAGAGGTCACACTATGGAGTCTATACTGTAAGAGAGGTCACACTATGGAGTCTATACTGTAAGAGCGGTCACACTATGGAGTCTATACTGTAAGAGAGGTCACACTATGGAGTCTATACTGTAAGAGAGGTCACACTATGGAGTCTATACTGTAAGAGAGGTCACACTATGGAGTCTATACTGTAAGAGCGGTCACACTATGGAGTCTATACTGTAAAAGAGATCACACTATGGAGTCTATACTGTAAGAGAGGTCACACTATGGGGTCTATACTGTAAGAGCTGTCACACTATGGAGTCTATACTGTAAGAGAGGTCACACTATGGAGTCTATACTGTAAGAGAGGTCACACTATGGAGTCTATACTGTAAGAGAGGTCACACAATGGAGTCTATACTGTAAGAGAGGTCACACTATGGAGTCTATACTGTAAGAGAGGTCACACTATGGAGTCTATACTGTAAGAGCGGTCACACTATGGAGTCTATACTGTAAGAGTGGTCACACTATGGAGTCTATACTGTAAGAGAGGTCACACTATGGAGTCTATACTGTAAGAGAGGTCACACTATGGAGTCTATACTGTAAGAGCGGTCACACTATGGAGTCTATACTGTAAGAGGGGTCACACTATGGAGTCTATACTGTAAGAGAGGTCACACTATGGAGTCTATACTGTAAGAGAGGTCACACTATGGAGTCTATACTGTAAGAGAGGTCACACTATGGAGTCTATACCGTAAGAGAGGTCACACTATGGAGTCTATACCGTAAGAGAGGTCACACTATGGAGTCTATACCGTAAGAGAGGTCACACTATGGAGTCTATACCGTAAGAGAGGTCACACTATGGAGTCTATACTGTAAGAGAGGTCCCACTATGGAGTCTATACTGTAAGAGAGGTCACACTATGGAGTCTATACTGTAAGAGAGGTCACACTATGGAGTCTATACTGTAAGAGAGGTCACACTATGGAGTCTATACTGTAAGAGAGATCACACTATGGAGTCTATACTGTAAGAGAGGTCACACTATGGAGTCTATACTGTAAGAGAGGTCACACTATGGAGTCTATACTGTAAGAGCGGTCACACTATGGAGTCTATACTGTAAGAGAGGTCACACTATGGAGTCTATACTGTAAGAGAGGTCACACTATGGAGTCTATACTGTAAGAGAGGTCACACTATGGAGTCTATACTGTAAGAGCGGACACACTATGGAGTCTATACTGTAAGAGAGGTCGCACTATGGAGTCTATACTGTAAGAGAGGTCACACTATGGAGTCTATACTGTAAGAGAGGTCACACTATGGAGTCTATACTGTAAGAGAGGTCACACTATGGAGTCTATACTGTAAGAAAGGTCGCACTATGGAGTCTATACTGTAAGAGAGGTCACACTATGGAGTCTATACTGTAAGAGCGGTCACACTATGGAGTCTATACTGTAAGAGAGGTCGCACTATGGAGTCTATACTGTAAGAGAGGTCACACTATGGAGTCTATACTGTAAGAGAGGTCACACTATGGAGTCTATACTGTAAGAGAGGTCACACTATGGAGTCTATACTGTAAGAAAGGTCGCACTATGGAGTCTATACTGTAAGAGAGGTCACACTATGGAGTCTATACTGTAAGAGAGGTCACACTATGGAGTCTATACTGTAAGAGCGGTCACACTATGGAGTCTATACTCTAAGAGCGATCACACTATGGAGTCTATACTGTAAGAGCAGTCACACTATGGAGTCTATACTGTAAGAGCGATCACACTATGGAGTCTATACTGTAAGAGAGGTCACACTATGGAGTCTATACTGTAAGAGAGGTCACACTATGGAGTCTATACTGTAAGAGAGGTCACACTATGGAGTCTATACTGTAAGAGAGGTCACACTATGGAGTCTATACTGTAAGAGAGGTCACACTATGGAGTCTATACTGTAAGAGAGATCACACTATGGAGTCTATACTGTAAGAGAGGTCACACTATGGAGTCTATACCGTAAGAGCGGTCACACTATGGAGTCTATACCGTAAGAGAGGTCACACTATGGAGTCTATACCGTAAGAGAGGTCACACTATGGAGTCTATACTGTAAGAGAGGTCACACTATGGAGTCTATACTGTAAGAGAGGTCACACTATGGAGTCTATACTGTAAGAGAGGTCACACTATGGAGTCTATACTGTAAGAGAGATCACACTATGGAGTCTATACTGTAAGAGAGGTCACACTATGGAGTCTATACTGTAAGAGAGATCACACTATGGAGTCTATACTGTAAGAGCAGTCACACTATGGAGTCTATACTGTAAGAGATCACACTATGGGGTCTATACTGTAAGAGAGGTCACACTATGGAGTCTATACTGTAAGAGCAGTCACACTAAGGAGTCTATACTGTA
This sequence comes from Hyla sarda, assembly GCF_029499605.1. Classification (NCBI taxonomy): domain Eukaryota; kingdom Metazoa; phylum Chordata; class Amphibia; order Anura; family Hylidae; genus Hyla; species Hyla sarda. Next base: position 31,156 of record NW_026609163.1, read on the forward strand.
AGAGAGGTCGCACTATGGAGTCTATACTGTAAGAAAGGTCACACTATGGAGTCTATACTGTAAGTACGGTCACACTATGGAGTCTATACCGTAAGAGAGGTCACACTATGGAGTCTATACTGTAAGAGCGGTCACACTATGGAGTCTATACTGTAAGAGAGGTCACACTATGGAGTCTATACTGTAAGAGAGGTCACACTATGGAGTCTATACTGTAAGAGAGGTCACACTATGGAGTCTATACTGTAAGAGAGGTCACACTATGGAGTCTATACTGTAAGAGCGGTCACACTATGGAGTCTATACTGTAAGAGGGGTCACACTATGGAGTCTATACTGTAAAAGAGGTCACACTATGGAGTCTATACTGTAAGAGAGGTCACACTATGGAGTCTATACTGTAAGAGGGGTCACACTATGGAGTCTATACTGTAAGAGAAGTCACACTATGGAGTCTATACTGTAAGAGGGGTCACACTATGGAGTCTATACTGTAAGAGCGGTCACACTATGGAGTCTATACTGTAAGAGAGGTCACACTATGGAGTCTATACTGTAAGAGAGGTCACACTATGGAGTCTATACTGTAAGAGAAGTCACACTATGGAGTCTATACTGTAAGAGGGGTCACACTATGGAGTCTATACTGTAAGAGCGGTCACACTATGGAGTCTATACTGTAAGAGAGGTCACACTATGGAGTCTACACTGTAAGAGAGGTCACACTATGGAGTCTATACTGTAAGAGCGGTCACACTATGGAGTCTATACTGTAAGAGCGGTCACACTATGGAGTCTATACCGTAAGAGAGGTCACACTATGGAGTCTATACCGTAAGAGAGGTCACACTATGGAGTCCATACTGTAAGAGCGGTCACACTATGGAGTCTATACTGTAAAAGAGGTCACACTATGGAGTCTATACTGTAAGAGAGATCACACTATGGAGTCTATACTGTAAGAGCGGTCACACTATGGAGTCTATACTGTAAGAGCGGTCACACTATGGAGTCCATACTGTAAGAGAGGTCACACTATGGAGTCTATACTGTAAGAGAGGTCACACTATGGAGTCTATACTGTAAGAGAGGTCACACTATGGAGTCTATACTGTAAGAGAGGTCACACTATGGAATCTCTACTGTAAGAGAGATCACACTATGGAGTCTATACTGTAAGAGAGATCACACTATGGAGTCTATACTGTAAGAGAGGGTCACACTATGGGGTCTATACTGTAAGAGCGGTAACACTATGGGGTCTATACTGTAAGAGAGATCACACTATGGAGTCTATCCTGTAAGAGCGGTCACACTATGGAGTCTATACTGTAAGAGCGGTCACACTATGGAGCATATACTGTAAGAGAGGTCACACTATGGGGTCTATACTGTAAGAGAGGTCACACTATGGAGTCTATACTGTAAGAGAGGTCACACTATGGAGTCTATACTGTAAGAGAGGTCACACTATGGAGTCTATACTGTAAGAGAGGTCACACTATGGAGTCTATACTGTAAGAGAGGTCACACTATGGAGTCTATACTGTAAGAGAGATCACACTATGGAGTCTATACTGTAAGAGAGGTCACACTATGGAGTCTATACTGTAAGAGAGGTCACACTATGGAGTCTATACTGTAAGAGCAGTCACACTAAGGAGTCTATACTGTAAGAGAGGTCGCACTATGGAGTCTATACTGTAAGAAAGGTCACACTATGGAGTCTATACCGTAAGTACGGTCACACTATGGAGTCTATATACCGTAAGAGAGGTCACACTATGGAGTCTATACTGTAAGACCGGTCAGACTATGGAGTCTATACTGTAAGAGAGGTCACACTATGGAGTCTATACTGTAAGAGAGGTCACACTATGGAGTCTATACTGTAAGAGAAGTCACACTATGGAGTCTATACTGTAAGAGAGGTCACACTATGGAGTCTATACTGTAAGAGCGGTCACACTATGGAGTCTATACTGTAAGAGAGGTCACACTATGGAGTCTATTCTGTAAGAGAGGTCACACTATGGAGTCTATACTGTAAGAGAGGTCACACTATGGAGTCTATACCGTAAGAGAGGTCACACTATGGAGTCTATACTGTAAGAGCGGTCACACTATGGAGTCTATACTGTAAGAGAGGTCACACTATGGAGTCTATACTGTAAGAGAGGTCACACTATGGGGTCTATACTGTAAGAGATCACACTATGGAGTCTATACTGTAAGAGAGGTCACACTATGGAGTCTATACTGTAAGAGCGGTCACACTATGGAGTCTATACTGTAAGAGAGATCACACTATGGAGTCTATACTGTAAGAGAGGTCACACTATGGAGTCTATACTGTAAGAGAGGTCACACTATGGAGTCTGTACTGTAAGAGCGGTCACACTATGGAGTCTATACTGTAAGAGAGGTCACACTATGGAGTCTATACTGTAAGAGAGGTCACACTATGGAGTCTATACTATAAGAGCGGTCACACTATGGAGTCTATACTGTAAGAGAGGTCACACTATGGAGTCTATACTGTAAGAGCGGTCACACTATGGAGTCTATACTGTAAGAGCGGTCACACTATGGAGTCTATACTGTTAGAGCGGTCACACTATGGAGTCTATACTGTAAGAGAGGTCACACTATGGAGTCTATACTGTAAGAGAGGTCACACTATGGAGTCTATACTGTAAGAGCAGTCACACTGTGGAGTCTATACTGTAAGAGCGGTCACACTATGGAGTCTATACTGTAAGAGAGATCACACTATGGAGTATATACTGTAAGAGATGTCACACTATGGAGCCTATACTGTGGGAGACGTCACACTATGGAGTCTATACTATAAGAGAGGTCACACTATGGAGTCTATACTGTAAGAGAGGTCACACTATGGAGTATATACTGTAAGAGAGGTCACACTATGGAGTCTATACTGTAAGAGAGGTCACACTATGGAGTCTATACTGTAAGAGAGGTCACACTATGGAGTCTATACTGTAAGAGAGGTCACACTATGGAGTCTATACTGTAAGAGAGGTCACACTATGGAGTCTATACTGTAAGAGGGGTCACACTATGGAGTCTATACTGTAAAAGAGGTCACACTATGGAGTCTATACTGTAAGAGAAGTCACACTATGGAGTCTATACTGTAAGAGAGGTCACACTATGGAGTCTATACTGTAAGAGCGGTCACACTATGGAGTCTATACTGTAAGAGCGGTCACACTATGGAGTCTATACTGTAAGAGATGTCACACTATGAAGTCTATACTGTAAGAGCGGTCACACTATGGAGTCTATACTGTAAGAGAGGTCACACTATGGAATCTATACTGTAAGAGAGGTCACACTATGGAGTCTATACTGTAAGAGAGGTCACACTATGGAGTCTATACTGTAAGAGCGGTCACACTATGGAGTCTATACTGTGGGGAGAGGTCACACTATGGAGTCTATACTGTAAGAGAGGTCACACTATGGAATCTATACTGTAAGAGAGGTCACACTATGGAGTCTATACTGTAAGAGAGGTCACACTATGGAGTCTATACTGTAAGAGAGGTCACACTATGGAGTCTATACTGTAAGAGAGATCACACTATGGAGTCTATACTGTAAGAGAGGTCACACTATGGAGTCTATACTGTAAGAGAGGTCACACTATGGGGTCTATACTGTAAGAGCGGTCACATTATGGAGTCTATACTGTAAGAGAGGTCACACTATGGGGTCTATACTGTAAGAGCGGTCACACTATGGAGTCTATACTGTAAGAGAGGTCACACTATGGAGTCTATACTGTAAGAGAGGTCACACTATGGAGTCTATACTGTAAGAGAGGTCACACTATGGAGTCTATACTGTAAGAGAGGTCACACTATGGAGTCTATACTGTAAGAGAGGTCACACTATGGAGTCTATACTGTAAGAGCGGTCACACTATGGAGTCTATACTGTAAGAGAGGTCACACTATGGGGTCTATACTGTAAGAGCGGTCACATTATGGAGTCTATACTGTAATAGAGGTCACACTATGGGGTCTATACTGTAATAGAGGTCACACTATGGGGTCTATACTGTAATAGAGGTCACACTATGGAGTCTATACTGTAAGAGCGGTCACACTATGGAGTCTATACTGTAAGAGAGGTCTCACTATGGGGGTCTATACTGTAAGAGAGATCACACTATGGAGTCTATACTGTAAGAGCGGTCACACTATGGAGTCTATACTGTAAGAGCGGTCACACTATGGAGTCTATACTGTAAGAGAGGTCTCACTATGGGGTCTATACTGTAAGAGAGATCACACTATGGAGTCTATACTGTAAGAGCGGTCACACTATGGAGTCTATACTGTAAGAGAGGTCACACTATGGAGTCTATACTGTAAGAGCGGTCACACTATGGAGCATATACTGTAAGAGAGGTCACACTATGGGGTCTATACTGTAAGAGAGGTCACACTATGGAGTCTATACTGTAAGAGAGGTCACACTATGGAGTCTATACTGTAAGAGAGATCACACTATGGAGTCTATACTGTAAGAGAGATCACACTATGGAGTCTATACTGTAAGAGCGGTCACACTATGGAATCTCTACTGTAAGAGAGGTCACACTATGGGGTCTATACTGTAAGAGCGGTCACATTATGGAGTCTATACTGTAATAGAGGTCACACTATGGGGTCTATACTGTAATAGAGGTCACACTATGGGGTCTATACTGTAATAGAGGTCACACTATGGAGTCTATACTGTAAGAGCGGTCACACTATGGAGTCTATACTGTAAGAGAGGTCTCACTATGGGGTCTATACTGTAAGAGAGATCACACTATGGAGTCTATACTGTAAGAGCGGTCACACTATGGAGTCTATACTGTAAGAGCGGTCACACTATGGAGTCTATACTGTAAGAGAGGTCTCACTATGGGGTCTATACTGTAAGTGAGATCACACTATGGAGTCTATACTGTAAGAGCGGTCACACTATGGAGCATATACTGTAAGAGAGGTCACACTATGGGGTCTATACTGTAAGAGAGGTCACACTATGGAGTCTATACTGTAAGAGAGGTCACACTATGGAGTCTATACTGTAAGAGAGATCACACTATGGAGTCTATACTGTAAGAGAGGTCACACTATGGAGTCTATACTGTAAGAGCGGTCACACTATGGAGTCTATACTGTAATAGAGATCACACTATGGAGTCTATACTGTAAGAGAGATCACACTATGGAGTCTATACTGTAAGAGCGGTCACACTATGGAGTCTATACTGTAAGAAAGGTCACACTATGGAGCATATACTGTAAGAGAGGTCACACTATGGAGTCTATACTGTAAGAGAGGTCATACTATGGAGTCTATACTGTAAGAGAGGTCACACTATGGAGTCTATACTGTAAGAGAGGTCACACTATGGAGTCTATACTGTAAGAGAGGTCACACTATGGAGTCTATACTGTAAGAGAGGTCACACTATGGAGTCTATACTGTAAGAGAGGTCACACTATGGAGTCTATACTGTAAGAGAGGTCACACTATGGAGTCTATACTGTAAGAGCGGTCACACTATGGGGGTCTATACTGTAAGAGCGGTCACACTATGGAGTCTATACTGTAAGAGCGGTCACACTATGGAGTCTATACTGTAAGAGAGGTCACACTATGGAGTCTATACTGTAAGAGAGGTCACACCATGGAGTCTATACTGTAAGAGCGGTCACACTATGGAGTCTATACTGTAAGAGAGGTCACACTATGGAGTCTATACTGTAAGAGAGGTCACACTATGGAGTCTATACTGTAAGAGAGGTCACACTATGGAGTCTATACTGTAAGAGAGGTCGCACTATGGAGTCTATACTGTAAGAGGGGTCACACTATGGAGTCTATACTGTAAGAGAGATCACACTATGGAGTCTATACTGTAAGAGCGGTCACACTATGGAGTCTATACTGTAAGAGAGGTCACACTATGGAGTCTATACTGTAAGAGAGGTCACACTATGGGGTCTATACTGTAAGAGAGGTCACACTATGGAGTCTCTACTGTAAGAGAGGTCACAAAGAGAGACCACTATGGAGTCTATACTGTAAGAGAGGTCACACTATGGAGTCTATACTGTAAGAGAGGTCACACTATGGAGTCTATACTGTAAGAGAGGTCACACTATGGAGTCTATACTGTAAGAGAGGTCACACTATGGAGTCTATACTGTAAGAGAGGTCACACTATGGAGTCTATACTGTAAGAGAGGTCACACTATGGAGTCTATACTGTAAGAGAAGTCACACTATGGAGTCTATACTGTAAGAGAGGTCACACTATGGGGTCTATACTGTAAGAGCGGTAACACTATGGGGTCTATACTGTAAGAGAGGTCACACTATGGAGTCTATACTGTAAGAGAGATCACACTATGGAGTCTATCCTGTAAGAGCGGTCACACTATGGAGTCTATACTGTAAGAGAGGTCACACTATGGAGTCTATACTGTAAGAGAGGTTACACTATGGAGTCTATACTGTAAGAGAGGTTACACTATGGAGTCTATACTGTAAGAGCGGTCACACTATGGAGCATATACTGTAAGAGAGGTCACACTATGGAGTCTATACTGTAAGAGAGGTCACACTATGGAGTCTATACTGTAAGACAGATCACACTATGGAGTCTATACTGTAAGAGAGGTCACACTATGGAGTCTATACTGTAAGAGCGGTCACACTATGGAGTCTATACTGTAAGAGCGGTCACACTATGGAGTCTATACTGTAAGAGAAGTCACACTATGGAGTCTATACTGTAAGAGCGGTCACACTATGGAGTCTATACTGTAAGAGCGGTCACACTATGGAGTCTATACTGTAAGAGCGGTCACACTATGGAGCATATACTGTAAGAGAGGTCACACTATGGAGTCTATACTGTAAGAGCGGTAACACTATGGGGTCTATACTGTAAGAGAGGTCACACTATGGAGTCTATACTGTGGGGAGAGGTCACACTATGGAGTCTATACTGTAAGTTCAGTCACACTATGGAGTCTATACTGTAAGAGAGGTCACACTATGGAGTCTATACTGTAAGAGCGGTCACACTATGGAGTCTATACTGTAAGAGAGGTCACACTATGGGGTCTATACTGTAAGAGCGGTCACACTATGGAGTCTATACTGTAAGAGAGGTCACACTATGGAGTCTACACTGTAAGAGAGGTCACACTATGGAGTCTATACTGTAAGAGCGGTCACACTATGGAGTCTATACTGTAAGAGCGGTCACACTATGGAGTCTATACCGTAAGAGAGGTCACACTATGGAGTCTATACCGTAAGAGAGGTCACACTATGGAGTCCATACTGTAAGAGCGGTCACACTATGGAGTCTATACTGTAAAAGAGGTCACACTATGGAGTCTATACTGTAAGAGAGATCACACTATGGAGTCTATACTGTAAGAGCGGTCACACTATGGAGTCTATACTGTAAGAGCGGTCACACTATGGAGTCCATACTGTAAGAGAGGTCACACTATGGAGTCTATACTGTAAGAGAGGTCACACTATGGAGTCTATACTGTAAGAGAGGTCACACTATGGAGTCTATACTGTAAGAGAGGTCACACTATGGAATCTCTACTGTAAGAGAGATCACACTATGGAGTCTATACTGTAAGAGAGATCACACTATGGAGTCTATACTGTAAGAGAGGTCACACTATGGGGTCTATACTGTAAGAGCGGTAACACTATGGGGTCTATACTGTAAGAGAGATCACACTATGGAGTCTATCCTGTAAGAGCGGTCACACTATGGAGTCTATACTGTAAGAGCGGTCACACTATGGAGCATATACTGTAAGAGAGGTCACACTATGGGGTCTATACTGTAAGAGAGGTCACACTATGGAGTCTATACTGTAAGAGAGGTCACACTATGGAGTCTATACTGTAAGAGAGGTCACACTATGGAGTCTATACTGTAAGAGAGGTCACACTATGGAGTCTATACTGTAAGAGAGGTCACACTATGGAGTCTATACTGTAAGAGAGATCACACTATGGAGTCTATACTGTAAGAGAGGTCACACTATGGAGTCTATACTGT
>NW_026609164.1:0-39288 GCF_029499605.1 Hyla sarda
AGAAGATTGTGCATCTTCTATGTTCGTCGCGGTCAATGGCAAAAGGCGCTTATCTTCAATCTAGGTGTTTCTGCGTGCTGCTCCGGCCCAAAGAGTGCCCGGCGGAAAACGACAACGCAGGCATGTCGGGTGCCACTGTCTACACCTGCACCGAAAGTTTTGAGCAGATATCTCCTTCCTTTCGGCCGGAATTGAAAGAAGATTGTGCATCTTCAATGTAGGTCGCGGTCAATGGCAAAAAGGCGCTTATCTTCAATCTAGGTGTTTCTGCGTGCTGCTCCGGCCCAAAGAGTGCCCGGCGGAAAACGACAACGCAGGCATGTCGGGTGCCACTGTCTGCACCTGCACAGAAAGTTTTGAGCAGATATCTTCTTTCGTTCTGCCGGAATTGCAAGACGTTTGTGCATCTTCAATATTGGTCGCGGTCAATGTCAAAAAGCCCTTATCTGCAATATAGGTGTTTCTGCGTGCTGCGCCGGCCCAAAGAGTGCCCGGCTGAAAACGACAACGCAGGCATGTCGGGTGCCACTGTCTGCACCTGCACAGAAAGTTTTGAGCAGATATCTCCTTCCGTTCTGCCGGAATTGAAAGAAGATTGTGCATCTTCTATGTTCGTCGCGGTCAATGGCAAAAGGCGCTTATCTTCAATCTAGGTGTTTCTGCGTGCTGCGCCGGCCCAAAGAGTGCCCGGCTGAAAACGACAACGCAGGCATGTCGGATGCCACTGTCTGCACCTGCACAGAAAGGTTTGAGCAGATATCTCCTTCCGTTCGGCCGGAATTGAAAGAAGATTGTGCATCTTCTATGTTCGTCGCGGTCAATGGCAAAAGGCGCTTATCTTCAATCTAGGTGTTTCTGCGTGCTGCTCCGGCCCAAAGAGTGCCCGGCGGAAAACGACAACGCAGGCATGTCGGGTGCCACTGTCTACACCTGCACAGAAAGTTTTGAGCAGATATCTCCTTCCTTTCGGCCGGAATTGAAAGAAGATTGTGCATCTTCAATGTAGGTCGCGGTCAATGACAAAAAGGCGCTTATCTTCAATCTAGGTGTTTCTGCGTGCTGCTCCGGCCCAAAGAGTGCCCGGCGGAAAACGACAACGCAGGCATGTCGGGTGCCACTGTCTGCACCTGCACAGAAAGTTTTGAGCAGATATCTCCTTCCTTTCGGCCGGAATTGAAAGAAGATTGTGCATCTTCTAGGTGCCACTGTCTGCACCTGCACAGAAAGTTTTGAGCAGATATCTTCTTTCGTTCGGCCGGAATTGCAAGACGTTTGTGCATCTTCAATATTGGTCGCGGTCAATGGCAAAAGGCGCTTATCTTCAATCTAGGTGTTTCTGCGTGCTGCTCCGGCCCAAAGAGTGCCCGGCGGAAAACGACAACGCAGGCATGTCGGGTGCCACTGTCTACACCTGCACCGAAAGTTTTGAGCAGATATCTCCTTCCTTTCGGCCGGAATTGAAAGAAGATTGTGCATCTTCAATGTAGGTCGCGGTCAATGGCAAAAAGGCGCTTATCTTCAATCTAGGTGTTTCTGCGTGCTGCTCCGGCCCAAAGAGTGCCCGGCGGAAAACGACAACGCAGGCATGTCGGGTGCCACTGTCTGCACCTGCACAGAAAGTTTTGAGCAGATATCTTCTTTCGTTCTGCCGGAATTGCAAGACGTTTGTGCATCTTCAATATTGGTCGCGGTCAATGTCAAAAAGCCCTTATCTGCAATCTAGGTGTTTCTGCGTGCTGCGCCGGCCCAAAGAGTGCCCGGCTGAAAACGACAACGCAGGCATGTCGGGTGCCAATGTCTGCACCTGCACAGAAAGTTTTGAGCAGATATCTTCTTTCGTTCGGCCGGAATTGCAAGACGTTTGTGCATCTTCAATATTGGTCGCGGTCAATGTCAAAAAGCCCTTATCTGCAATCTAGGTGTTTCTGCGTGCTGCGCCGGCCCAAAGAGTGCCCGGCTGAAAACGACAACGCAGGCATGTCGGGTGCCACTGTCTGCACCTGCACAGAAAGTTTTGAGCAGATATCTCCTTCCGTTCTGCCGGAATTGAAAGAAGATTGTGCATCTTCTATGTTCGTCGCGGTCAATGGCAAAAGGCGCTTATCTTCAATCTAGGTGTTTCTGCGTGCTGCTCCGGCCCAAAGAGTGCCCGGCGGAAAACGACAACGCAGGCATGTCGGGTGCCACTGTCTACACCTGCACAGAAAGTTTTGAGCAGATATCTCCTTCCTTTCGGCCGGAATTGAAAGAAGATTGTGCATCTTCAATGTAGGTCGCGGTCAATGACAAAAAGGCGCTTATCTTCAATCTAGGTGTTTCTGCGTGCTGTGCCGGCCCAAAGAGTGCCCGGCTGAAAACGACAACGCAGGCATGTCGGGTGCCACTGTCTGCACCTGCACAGAAAGGTTTGAGCAGATATCTCCTTCCGTTCGGCCGGAATTGAAAGAAGATTGTGCATCTTCTATGTTCGTCGCGGTCAATGGCAAAAGGCGCTTATCTTCAATCTAGGTGTTTCTGCGTGCTGCTCCGGCCCAAAGAGTGCCCGGCGGAAAACGACAACGCAGGCATGTCGGGTGCCACTGTCTACACCTGCACAGAAAGTTTTGAGCAGATATCTCCTTTCATTCGGCCGGAATTGCAAGACGTTTGTGCATCTTCAATATTGGTCGCGGTCAATGTCAAAAAGCCCTTATCTGCAATCTAGGTGTTTCTGCGTGCTGCGCCGGCCCAAAGAGTGCCCGGCTGAAAACGACAACGCAGGCATGTCGGGTGCCACTGTCTGCACCTGCACAGAAAGTTTTGAGCAGATATCTCCTTCCGTTCTGCCGGAATTGAAAGAAGATTGTGCATCTTCTATGTTCGTCGCGGTCAATGGCAAAAGGCGCTTATCTTCAATCTAGGTGTTTCTGCGTGCTGCTCCGGCCCAAAGAGTGCCCGGCGGAAAACGACAACGCAGGCATGTCGGGTGCCACTGTCTACACCTGCACAGAAAGTTTTGAGCAGATATCTCCTTCCTTTCGGCCGGAATTGAAAGAAGATCGTGCATCTTCAATGTAGGTCGCGGTCAATGACAAAAAGGCGCTTATCTTCAATCTAGGTGTTTCTGCGTGCTGCGCCGGCCCAAAGAGTGCCCGGCTGAAAACGACAACGCAGGCATGTCGGGTTCCACTGTCTGCACCTGCACAGAAAGTTTTGAGCAGATATCTCCTTCCGTTCTGCCGGAATTGAAAGAAGATTGTGCATCTTCTATGTTCGTCGCGGTCAATGGCAAAAGGCGCTTATCTTCAATCTAGGTATTTCTGCGTGCTGCTCCGGCCCAAAGAGTGCCCGGCGGAAAACGACAACGCAGGCATGTCGGGTGCCACTGTCTGCACCTGCACAGAAAGTTTTGAGCAGATATCTTCTTTCGTTCGGCCGGAATTGCAAGACGTTTGTGCATCTTCAATATTGGTCGCGGTCATTGTCAAAAAGCCCTTATCTGCAATCTAGGTGTTTCTGCGTGCTGCGCCGGCCCAAAGAGTGCCCGGCTGAAAACGACAACGCAGGCATGTCGGGTGCCACTGTCTGCACCTGCACAGAAAGGTTTGAGCAGATATCTCCTTCCGTTCGGCCGGAATTGAAAGAAGATTGTGCATCTTCTATGTTCGTCGCGGTCAATGGCAAAAGGCGCTTATCTTCAATCTAGGTGTTTCTGCGTGCTGCTCCGGCCCAAAGAGTGCCCGGCGGAAAACGACAACGCAGGCATGTCGGGTGCCACTGTCTACACCTGCAAAGAAAGTTTTGAGCAGATATCTCCTTCCATTCGGCCGGAATTGCAAGACGTTTGTGCATCTTCTATCTTCGTCGCGGTCAATGGCAAAAGGCGCTTATCTTCAATCTAGGTGTTTCTGCGTGCTGCGCCGGCCCAAAGAGTGCCCGGCGGAAAACGACAACGCAGGCATGTTGGGTGCCACTGTCTGCACCTGCACAGAAAGTTTTGAGCAGATATCTTCTTTCGTTCGGCCGGAATTGCAAGACGTTTGTGCATCTTCAATATTGGTCGCGGTCAATGTCAAAAAGCCCTTATCTGCAATCTAGGTGTTTCTGCGTGCTGCGCCGGCCCAAAGAGTGCCCGGCTGAAAACGACAACGCAGGCATGTCGGGTGCCACTGTCTGCACCTGCACAGAAAGTTTTGAGCAGATATCTTCTTTCGTTCGGCCGGAATTGCAAGACGTTTGTGCATCTTCAATATTGGTCGCGGTCAATGTCAAAAAGCCCTTATCTGCAATCTAGGTGTTTCTGCGTGCTGCGCCGGCCCAAAGAGTGCCCGGCTGAAAACGACAACGCAGGCATGTCGGGTGCCACTGTCTGCACCTGCACAGAAAGTTTTGAGCAGATATCTCCTTCCGTTCTGCCGGAATTGAAAGAAGATTGTGCATCTTCTATGTTCGTCGCGGTCAATGGCAAAAGGCGCTTATCTTCAATCTAGGTGTTTCTGCGTGCTGCTCCGGCCCAAAGAGTGCCCGGCGGAAAACGACAACGCAGGCATGTCGGGTGCCACTGTCTACACCTGCACAGAAAGTTTTGAGCAGATATCTCCTTCCTTTCGGCCGGAATTGAAAGAAGATTGTGCATCTTCAATGTAGGTCGCGGTCAATGACAAAAAGGCGCTTATCTTCAATCTAGGTGTTTCTGCGTGCTGTGCCGGCCCAAAGAGTGCCCGGCTGAAAACGACAACGCAGGCATGTCGGGTGCCACTGTCTGCACCTGCACAGAAAGTTTTGAGCAGATATCTCCTTCCGTTCTGCCGGAATTGAAAGAAGATTGTGCATCTTCTATGTTCGTCGCGGTCAATGGCAAAAGGCGCTTATCTTCAATCTAGGTGTTTCTGCGTGCTGCTCCGGCCCAAAGAGTGCCCGGCGGAAAACGACAACGCAGGCATGTCGGGTGCCACTGTCTACACCTGCACAGAAAGTTTTGAGCAGATATCTCCTTTCATTCGGCCGGAATTGCAAGACGTTTGTGCATCTTCAATATTGGTCGCGGTCAATGTCAAAAAGCCCTTATCTGCAATCTAGGTGTTTCTGCGTGCTGCGCCGGCCCAAAGAGTGCCCGGCTGAAAACGACAACGCAGGCATGTCGGGTGCCACTGTCTGCACCTGCACAGAAAGGTTTGAGCAGATATCTCCTTCCGTTCGGCCGGAATTGAAAGAAGATTGTGCATCTTCTATGTTCGTCGCGGTCAATGGCAAAAGGCGCTTATCTTCAATCTAGGTGTTTCTGCGTGCTGCTCCGGCCCAAAGAGTGCCCGGCGGAAAACGACAACGCAGGCATGTCGGGTGCCACTGTCTACACCTGCACAGAAAGTTTTGAGCAGATATCTCCTTCCTTTCGGCCGGAATTGAAAGAAGATTGTGCATCTTCAATGTAGGTCGCGGTCAATGACAAAAAGGCGCTTATCTTCAATCTAGGTGTTTCTGCGTGCTGCTCCGGCCCAAAGAGTGCCCGGCGGAAAACGACAACGCAGGCATGTCGGGTGCCACTGTCTGCACCTGCACAGAAAGTTTTGAGCAGATATCTTCTTTCGTTCGGCCGGAATTGCAAGACGTTTGTGCATCTTCAATATTGGTCGCGGTCAATGTCAAAAAGCCCTTATCTGCAATCTAGGTGTTTCTGCGTGCTGCGCCGGCCCAAAGAGTGCCCGGCTGAAAACGACAACGCAGGCATGTCGGGTGCCACTGTCTGCATCTGCACAGAAAAGTTTGAGCAGATATCTCCTTCCGTTCGGCCGGAATTGAAAGACGTTTGTGCATCTTCTATTTTCGTCGCGGTCAATGGCAAAAGGCGCTTATCTTCAATCTAGGTGTTTCTGCGTGCTGCTCCGGCCCAAAGAGTGCCCGGCGGAAAACGACAACGCAGGCATGTCGGGTGCCACTGTCTGCACCTGCACAGAAAGTTTTGAGCAGATATCTTCTTTCGTTCGGCCGGAATTGCAAGACGTTTGTGCATCTTCAATATTGGTCGCGGTCAATGTCAAAAAGCCCTTATCAGCAATCTAGGTGTTTCTGCGTGCTGCGCCGGCCCAAAGAGTGCCCGGCTGAAAACGACAACGCAGGCATGTCGGGTGCCACTGTCTGCACCTGCACAGAAAGTTTTGAGCAGATATCTCCTTCCGTTCTGCCGGAATTGAAAGAAGATTGTGCATCTTCTATGTTCGTCGCGGTCAATGGCAAAAGGCGCTTATCTTCAATCTAGGTGTTTCTGCGTGCTGCTCCGGCCCAAAGAGTGCCCGGCGGAAAACGACAACGCAGGCATGTCGGGTGCCACTGTCTACACCTGCACAGAAAGTTTTGAGCAGATATCTCCTTCCTTTCGGCCGGAATTGAAAGAAGATCGTGCATCTTCAATGTAGGTCGCGGTCAATGACAAAAAGGCGCTTATCTTCAATCTAGGTGTTTCTGCGTGCTGCGCCGGCCCAAAGAGTGCCCGGCTGAAAACGACAACGCAGGCATGTCGGGTGCCACTGTCTGCACCTGCACAGAAAGTTTTGAGCAGATATCTCCTTCCGTTCTGCCGGAATTGAAAGAAGATTGTGCATCTTCTATGTTCGTCGCGGTCAATGGCAAAAGGCGCTTATCTTCAATCTAGGTATTTCTGCGTGCTGCTCCGGCCCAAAGAGTGCCCGGCGGAAAACGACAACGCAGGCATGTCGGGTGCCACTGTCTGCACCTGCACAGAAAGTTTTGAGCAGATATCTTCTTTCGTTCGGCCGGAATTGCAAGACGTTTGTGCATCTTCAATATTGGTCGCGGTCATTGTCAAAAAGCCCTTATCTGCAATCTAGGTGTTTCTGCGTGCTGCGCCGGCCCAAAGAGTGCCCGGCTGAAAACGACAACGCAGGCATGTCGGGTGCCACTGTCTGCACCTGCACAGAAAGGTTTGAGCAGATATCTCCTTCCGTTCGGCCGGAATTGAAAGAAGATTGTGCATCTTCTATGTTCGTCGCGGTCAATGGCAAAAGGCGCTTATCTTCAATCTAGGTGTTTCTGCGTGCTGCTCCGGCCCAAAGAGTGCCCGGCGGAAAACGACAACGCAGGCATGTCGGGTGCCACTGTCTACACCTGCACAGAAAGTTTTGAGCAGATATCTCCTTCCTTTCGGCCGGAATTGAAAGAAGATTGTGCATCTTCAATGTAGGTCGCGGTCAATGACAAAAAGGCGCTTATCTTCAATCTAGGTGTTTCTGCGTGCTGCTCCGGCCCAAAGAGTGCCCGGCGGAAAACGACAACGCAGGCATGTCGGGTGCCACTGTCTGCACCTGCACAGAAAGTTTTGAGCAGATATCTTCTTTCGTTCGGCCGGAATTGCAAGACGTTTGTGCATCTTCAATATTGGTCGCGGTCAATGTCAAAAAGCCCTTATCTGCAATCTAGGTGTTTCTGCGTGCTGCGCCGGCCCAAAGAGTGCCCGGCTGAAAACGACAACGCAGGCATGTCGGGTGCCACTGTCTGCATCTGCACAGAAAAGTTTGAGCAGATATCTCCTTCCGTTCGGCCGGAATTGAAAGACGTTTGTGCATCTTCTATTTTCGTCGCGGTCAATGGCAAAAGGCGCTTATCTTCAATCTAGGTGTTTCTGCGTGCTGCTCCGGCCCAAAGAGTGCCCGGCGGAAAACGACAACGCAGGCATGTCGGGTGCCACTGTCTACACCTGCACAGAAAGTTTTGAGCAGATATCTCCTTCCTTTCGGCCGGAATTGAAAGAAGATTGTGCATCTTCAATGTAGGTCGCGGTCAATGACAAAAAGGCGCTTATCTTCAATCTAGGTGTTTCTGCGTGCTGCGCCGGCCCAAAGAGTGCCCGGCGGAAAACGACAACGCAGGCATGTCGGGTGCCACTGTCTGCACCTGCACAGAAAGTTTTGAGCAGATATCTTCTTTCGTTCGGCCGGAATTGCAAGACGTTTGTGCATCTTCAATATTGGTCGCGGTCAATGTCAAAAAGCCCTTATCTGCAATCTAGGTGTTTCTGCGTGCTGCGCCGGCCCAAAGAGTGCCCGGCTGAAAACGACAACGCAGGCATGTCGGGTGCCACTGTCTGCACCTGCACAGAAAGTTTTGAGCAGATATCTCCTTCCGTTCTGCCGGAATTGAAAGAAGATTGTGCATCTTCTATGTTCGTCGCGGTCAATGGCAAAAGGCGCTTATCTTCAATCTAGGTGTTTCTGCATGCTGCTCCGGCCCAAAGAGTGCCCGGCGGAAAACGACAAAGCAGTCATGTCGGGTGCCACTGTCTACACCTGCACAGAAAGTTTTGAGCAGATATCTCCTTCCTTTCGGCCGGAATTGAAAGAAGATTGTGCATCTTCAATGTAGGTCGCGGTCAATGACAAAAAGGCGCTTATCTTCAATCTAGGTGTTTCTGCGTGCTGCGCCGGCCCAAAGAGTGCCCGGCTGAAAACGACAACGCAGGCATGTCGGGTGCCACTGTCTGCACCTGCACAGAAAGTTTTGAGCAGATATCTCCTTCCTTTCGGCCGGAATTGAAAGAAGATTGTGCATCTTCAATGTAGGTCGCGGTCAATGACAAAAAGGCGCTTATCTTCAATCTAGGTGTTTCTGCGTGCTGCGCCGGCCCAAAGAGTGCCCGGCGGAAAACGACAACGCAGGCATGTCGGGTGCCACTGTCTGCACCTGCACAGAAAGTTTTGAGCAGATATCTTCTTTCGTTCGGCCGGAATTGCAAGACGTTTGTGCATCTTCAATAGTGGTCGCGGTCAATGTCAAAAAGCCCTTATCTGCAATCTAGGTGTTTCTGCGTGCTGCGCCGGCCCAAAGAGTGCCCGGCTGAAAACGACAACGCAGGCATGTCGGGTGCCACTGTCTGCATCTGCACAGAAAGGTTTGAGCAGATATCTCCTTCCGTTCGGCCGGAATTGAAAGAAGATTGTGCATCTTCTATGTTCGTCGCGGTCATTGGCAAAAGGCGCTTATCTTCAATCTAGGTGTTTCTGCGTGCTGCTCCGGCCCAAAGAGTGCCCGGCGGAAAACGACAACGCAGGCATGTCGGGTGCCACTGTCTACACCTGCACAGAAAGTTTTGAGCAGATATCTCCTTACATTCGGCCGGAATTGCAAGACGTTTGTGCATCTTCAATATTGGTCGCGGTCAATGTCAAAAAGCCCTTATCTGCAATATAGGTGTTTCTGCGTGCTGCGCCGGCCCAAAGAGTGCCCGGCTGAAAACGACAACGCAGGCATGTCGGGTGCCACTGTCTGCACCTGCACAGAAAGTTTTGAGCAGATATCTCCTTCCGTTCTGCCGGAATTGAAAGAAGATTATGCATCTTCTATGTTCGTCGCGGTCAATGGCAAAAGGCGCTTATCTTCAATCTAGGTGTTTCTGCATGCTGCTCCGGCCCAAAGAGTGCCCGGCGGAAAACGACATAGCAGGCATGTCGGGTGCCACTGTCTACACCTGCACAGAAAGTTTTGAGCAGATATCTCCTTCCATTCGGCCGGAATTGCAAGAAGTTTGTGCATCTTCTATGTTCGTCGCGGTCAATGGCAAAAGGCGCTTATCTTCAATCTAGGTGTTTCTGCGTGCTGCTCCGGCCCAAAGAGTGCCCGGCGGAAAACGACAACGCAGGCATGTCGGGTGCCACTGTCTACACCTGCACAGAAAGGTTTGAGCAGATATCTCCTTCCGTTCGGCCGGAATTGAAAGAAGATTGTGCATCTTCTATGTTCGTCGCGGTCAATGGCAAAAGGCGCTTATCTTCAATCTAGGTGTTTCTGCGTGCTGCTCCGGCCCAAAGAGTGCCCGGCGGAAAACGACAACGCAGGCATGTCGGTTGCCACTGTCTACACCTGCACAGAAAGTTTTGAGCAGATATCTCCTTCCTTTCGGCCGGAATTGAAAGAAGATTGTGCATCTTCAATGTAGGTCGCGGTCAATGACAAAAAGGCGCTTATCTTCAATCTAGGTGTTTCTGCGTGCTGCGCCGGCCCAAAGAGTGCCCGGCTGAAAACGACAACGCAGGCATGTCGGGTGCCACTGTCTGCACCTGCACAGAAAGGTTTGAGCAGATATCTCCTTCCGTTCGGCCGGAATTGAAAGAAGATTGTGCATCTTCTATGTTCGTCGCGGTCAATGGCAAAAGGCGCTTATCTTCAATCTAGGTGTTTCTGCGTGCTGCTCCGGCCCAAAGAGTGCCCGGCGGAAAACGACAACGCAGGCATGTCGGGTGCCACTGTCTACACCTGCACAGAAAGTTTTGAGCAGATATCTCCTTCCATTCGGCCGGAATTGCAAGACGTTTGTGCATCTTCAATATTGGTCGCGGTCAATGTCAAAAAGCCCTTATCTGCAATCTAGGTGTTTCTGCGTGCTGCGCCGGCCCAAAGAGTGCCCGGCTGAAAACGACAACGCAGGCATGTCGGATGCCACTGTCTGCACCTGCACAGAAAGGTTTGAGCAGATATCTCCTTCCGTTCGGCCGGAATTGAAAGAAGATTGTGCATCTTCTATGTTCGTCGCGGTCAATGGCAAAAGGCGCTTATCTTCAATCTAGGTGTTTCTGCGTGCTGCTCCGGCCCAAAGAGTGCCCGGCGGAAAACGACAACGCAGGCATGTCGGGTGCCACTGTCTACACCTGCACAGAAAGTTTTGAGCAGATATCTCCTTCCTTTCGGCCGGAATTGAAAGAAGATTGTGCATCTTCAATGTAGGTCGCGGTCAATGACAAAAAGGCGCTTATCTTCAATCTAGGTGTTTCTGCGTGCTGCTCCGGCCCAAAGAGTGCCCGGCGGAAAACGACAACGCAGGCATGTCGGGTGCCACTGTCTGCACCTGCACAGAAAGTTTTGAGCAGATATCTCCTTCCTTTCGGCCGGAATTGAAAGAAGATTGTGCATCTTCTAGGTGCCACTGTCTGCACCTGCACAGAAAGTTTTGAGCAGATATCTTCTTTCGTTCGGCCGGAATTGCAAGACGTTTGTGCATCTTCAATATTGGTCGCGGTCAATGGCAAAAGGCGCTTATCTTCAATCTAGGTGTTTCTGCGTGCTGCTCCGGCCCAAAGAGTGCCCGGCGGAAAACGACAACGCAGGCATGTCGGGTGCCACTGTCTACACCTGCACCGAAAGTTTTGAGCAGATATCTCCTTCCTTTCGGCCGGAATTGAAAGAAGATTGTGCATCTTCAATGTAGGTCGCGGTCAATGGCAAAAAGGCGCTTATCTTCAATCTAGGTGTTTCTGCGTGCTGCTCCGGCCCAAAGAGTGCCCGGCGGAAAACGACAACGCAGGCATGTCGGGTGCCACTGTCTGCACCTGCACAGAAAGTTTTGAGCAGATATCTTCTTTCGTTCTGCCGGAATTGCAAGACGTTTGTGCATCTTCAATATTGGTCGCGGTCAATGTCAAAAAGCCCTTATCTGCAATCTAGGTGTTTCTGCGTGCTGCGCCGGCCCAAAGAGTGCCCGGCTGAAAACGACAACGCAGGCATGTCGGGTGCCACTGTCTGCACCTGCACAGAAAGTTTTGAGCAGATATCTTCTTTCGTTCGGCCGGAATTGCAAGACGTTTGTGCATCTTCAATATTGGTCGCGGTCAATGTCAAAAAGCCCTTATCTGCAATCTAGGTGTTTCTGCGTGCTGCGCCGGCCCAAAGAGTGCCCGGCTGAAAACGACAACGCAGGCATGTCGGGTGCCACTGTCTGCACCTGCACAGAAAGGTTTGAGCAGATATCTCCTTCCGTTCGGCCGGAATTGAAAGAAGATTGTGCATCTTCTATGTTCGTCGCGGTCAATGGCAAAAGGCGCTTATCTTCAATCTAGGTGTTTCTGCGTGCTGCTCCGGCCCAAAGAGTGCCCGGCGGAAAACGACAACGCAGGCATGTCGGGTGCCACTGTCTACACCTGCACAGAAAGTTTTGAGCAGATATCTCCTTTCATTCGGCCGGAATTGCAAGACGTTTGTGCATCTTCAATATTGGTCGCGGTCAATGTCAAAAAGCCCTTATCTGCAATCTAGGTGTTTCTGCGTGCTGCGCCGGCCCAAAGAGTGCCCGGCTGAAAACGACAACGCAGGCATGTCGGGTGCCACTGTCTGCACCTGCACAGAAAGTTTTGAGCAGATATCTCCTTCCGTTCTGCCGGAATTGAAAGAAGATTGTGCATCTTCTATGTTCGTCGCGGTCAATGGCAAAAGGCGCTTATCTTCAATCTAGGTGTTTCTGCGTGCTGCTCCGGCCCAAAGAGTGCCCGGCGGAAAACGACAACGCAGGCATGTCGGGTGCCACTGTCTACACCTGCACAGAAAGTTTTGAGCAGATATCTCCTTCCTTTCGGCCGGAATTGAAAGAAGATCGTGCATCTTCAATGTAGGTCGCGGTCAATGACAAAAAGGCGCTTATCTTCAATCTAGGTGTTTCTGCGTGCTGCGCCGGCCCAAAGAGTGCCCGGCTGAAAACGACAACGCAGGCATGTCGGGTGCCACTGTCTGCACCTGCACAGAAAGTTTTGAGCAGATATCTCCTTCCGTTCTGCCGGAATTGAAAGAAGATTGTGCATCTTCTATGTTCGTCGCGGTCAATGGCAAAAGGCGCTTATCTTCAATCTAGGTATTTCTGCGTGCTGCTCCGGCCCAAAGAGTGCCCGGCGGAAAACGACAACGCAGGCATGTCGGGTGCCACTGTCTGCACCTGCACAGAAAGTTTTGAGCAGATATCTTCTTTCGTTCGGCCGGAATTGCAAGACGTTTGTGCATCTTCAATATTGGTCGCGGTCATTGTCAAAAAGCCCTTATCTGCAATCTAGGTGTTTCTGCGTGCTGCGCCGGCCCAAAGAGTGCCCGGCTGAAAACGACAACGCAGGCATGTCGGGTGCCACTGTCTGCACCTGCACAGAAAGGTTTGAGCAGATATCTCCTTCCGTTCGGCCGGAATTGAAAGAAGATTGTGCATCTTCTATGTTCGTCGCGGTCAATGGCAAAAGGCGCTTATCTTCAATCTAGGTGTTTCTGCGTGCTGCTCCGGCCCAAAGAGTGCCCGGCGGAAAACGACAACGCAGGCATGTCGGGTGCCACTGTCTACACCTGCACAGAAAGTTTTGAGCAGATATCTCCTTCCTTTCGGCCGGAATTGAAAGAAGATTGTGCATCTTCAATGTAGGTCGCGGTCAATGACAAAAAGGCGCTTATCTTCAATCTAGGTGTTTCTGCGTGCTGCTCCGGCCCAAAGAGTGCCCGGCGGAAAACGACAACGCAGGCATGTCGGGTGCCACTGTCTGCACCTGCACAGAAAGTTTTGAGCAGATATCTTCTTTCGTTCGGCCGGAATTGCAAGACGTTTGTGCATCTTCAATATTGGTCGCGGTCAATGTCAAAAAGCCCTTATCTGCAATCTAGGTGTTTCTGCGTGCTGCGCCGGCCCAAAGAGTGCCCGGCTGAAAACGACAACGCAGGCATGTCGGGTGCCACTGTCTGCATCTGCACAGAAAAGTTTGAGCAGATATCTCCTTCCGTTCGGCCGGAATTGAAAGACGTTTGTGCATCTTCTATTTTCGTCGCGGTCAATGGCAAAAGGCGCTTATCTTCAATCTAGGTGTTTCTGCGTGCTGCTCCGGCCCAAAGAGTGCCCGGCGGAAAACGACAACGCAGGCATGTCGGGTGCCACTGTCTACACCTGCACAGAAAGTTTTGAGCAGATATCTCCTTCCTTTCGGCCGGAATTGAAAGAAGATTGTGCATCTTCAATGTAGGTCGCGGTCAATGACAAAAAGGCGCTTATCTTCAATCTAGGTGTTTCTGCGTGCTGCGCCGGCCCAAAGAGTGCCCGGCGGAAAACGACAACGCAGGCATGTCGGGTGCCACTGTCTGCACCTGCACAGAAAGTTTTGAGCAGATATCTTCTTCCGTTCGGCCGGAATTGCAAGACGTTTGTGCATCTTCAATATTGGTCGCGGTCAATGTCAAAAAGCCCTTATCTGCAATCTAGGTGTTTCTGCGTGCTGCGCCGGCCCAAAGAGTGCCCGGCTGAAAACGACAACGCAGGCATGTCGGGTGCCACTGTCTGCACCTGCACAGAAAGTTTTGAGCAGATATCTCCTTCCGTTCTGCCGGAATTGAAAGAAGATTGTGCATCTTCTATGTTCGTCGCGGTCAATGGCAAAAGGCGCTTATCTTCAATCTAGGTGTTTCTGCATGCTGCTCCGGCCCAAAGAGTGCCCGGCGGAAAACGACAAAGCAGGCATGTCGGGTGCCACTGTCTACACCTGCACAGAAAGTTTTGAGCAGATATCTCCTTCCTTTCGGCCGGAATTGAAAGAAGATTGTGCATCTTCAATGTAGGTCGCGGTCAATGACAAAAAGGCGCTTATCTTCAATCTAGGTGTTTCTGCGTGCTGCGCCGGCCCAAAGAGTGCCCGGCTGAAAACGACAACGCAGGCATGTCGGGTGCCACTGTCTGCACCTGCACAGAAAGTTTTGAGCAGATATCTCCTTCCTTTCGGCCGGAATTGAAAGAAGATTGTGCATCTTCAATGTAGGTCGCGGTCAATGACAAAAAGGCGCTTATCTTCAATCTAGGTGTTTCTGCGTGCTGCGCCGGCCCAAAGAGTGCCCGGCGGAAAACGACAACGCAGGCATGTCGGGTGCCACTGTCTGCACCTGCACAGAAAGTTTTGAGCAGATATCTTCTTTCGTTCGGCCGGAATTGCAAGACGTTTGTGCATCTTCAATAGTGGTCGCGGTCAATGTCAAAAAGCCCTTATCTGCAATCTAGGTGTTTCTGCGTGCTGCGCCGGCCCAAAGAGTGCCCGGCTGAAAACGACAACGCAGGCATGTCGGGTGCCACTGTCTGCATCTGCACAGAAAGGTTTGAGCAGATATCTCCTTCCGTTCGGCCGGAATTGAAAGAAGATTGTGCATCTTCTATGTTCGTCGCGGTCATTGGCAAAAGGCGCTTATCTTCAATCTAGGTGTTTCTGCGTGCTGCTCCGGCCCAAAGAGTGCCCGGCGGAAAACGACAACGCAGGCATGTCGGGTGCCACTGTCTACACCTGCACAGAAAGTTTTGAGCAGATATCTCCTTACATTCGGCCGGAATTGCAAGACGTTTGTGCATCTTCAATATTGGTCGCGGTCAATGTCAAAAAGCCCTTATCTGCAATATAGGTGTTTCTGCGTGCTGCGCCGGCCCAAAGAGTGCCCGGCTGAAAACGACAACGCAGGCATGTCGGGTGCCACTGTCTGCACCTGCACAGAAAGTTTTGAGCAGATATCTCCTTCCGTTCTGCCGGAATTGAAAGAAGATTGTGCATCTTCTATGTTCGTCGCGGTCAATGGCAAAAGGCGCTTATCTTCAATCTAGGTGTTTCTGCATGCTGCTCCGGCCCAAAGAGTGCCCGGCGGAAAACGACATAGCAGGCATGTCGGGTGCCACTGTCTACACCTGCACAGAAAGTTTTGAGCAGATATCTCCTTCCATTCGGCCGGAATTGCAAGAAGTTTGTGCATCTTCTATGTTCGTCGCGGTCAATGGCAAAAGGCGCTTATCTTCAATCTAGGTGTTTCTGCGTGCTGCTCCGGCCCAAAGAGTGCCCGGCGGAAAACGACAACGCAGGCATGTCGGGTGCCACTGTCTACACCTGCACAGAAAGGTTTGAGCAGATATCTCCTTCCGTTCGGCCGGAATTGAAAGAAGATTGTGCATCTTCTATGTTCGTCGCGGTCAATGGCAAAAGGCGCTTATCTTCAATCTAGGTGTTTCTGCGTGCTGCTCCGGCCCAAAGAGTGCCCGGCGGAAAACGACAACGCAGGCATGTCGGGTGCCACTGTCTACACCTGCACAGAAAGTTTTGAGCAGATATCTCCTTCCTTTCGGCCGGAATTGAAAGAAGATTGTGCATCTTCAATGTAGGTCGCGGTCAATGACAAAAAGGCGCTTATCTTCAATCTAGGTGTTTCTGCGTGCTGCTCCGGCCCAAAGAGTGCCCGGCGGAAAACGACAACGCAGGCATGTCGGGTGCCACTGTCTGCACCTGCACAGAAAGTTTTGAGCAGATATCTTCTTTCGTTCGGCCGGAATTGCAAGACGTTTGTGCATCTTCAATATTGGTCGCGGTCAATGTCAAAAAGCCCTTATCTGCAATCTAGGTGTTTCTGCGTGCTGCGCCGGCCCAAAGAGTGCCCGGCTGAAAACGACAACGCAGGCATGTCGGGTGCCACTGTCTGCATCTGCACAGAAAAGTTTGAGCAGATATCTCCTTCCGTTCGGCCGGAATTGAAAGACGTTTGTGCATCTTCTATTTTCGTCGCGGTCAATGGCAAAAGGCGCTTATCTTCAATCTAGGTGTTTCTGCGTGCTGCTCCGGCCCAAAGAGTGCCCGGCGGAAAACGACAACGCAGGCATGTCGGGTGCCACTGTCTACACCTGCACAGAAAGTTTTGAGCAGATATCTCCTTCCTTTCGGCCGGAATTGAAAGAAGATTGTGCATCTTCAATGTAGGTCGCGGTCAATGACAAAAAGGCGCTTATCTTCAATCTAGGTGTTTCTGCGTGCTGCGCCGGCCCAAAGAGTGCCCGGCGGAAAACGACAACGCAGGCATGTCGGGTGCCACTGTCTGCACCTGCACAGAAAGTTTTGAGCAGATATCTTCTTTCGTTCGGCCGGAATTGCAAGACGTTTGTGCATCTTCAATATTGGTCGCGGTCAATGTCAAAAAGCCCTTATCTGCAATCTAGGTGTTTCTGCGTGCTGCGCCGGCCCAAAGAGTGCCCGGCTGAAAACGACAACGCAGGCATGTCGGGTGCCACTGTCTGCACCTGCACAGAAAGTTTTGAGCAGATATCTCCTTCCGTTCTGCCGGAATTGAAAGAAGATTGTGCATCTTCTATGTTCGTCGCGGTCAATGGCAAAAGGCGCTTATCTTCAATCTAGGTGTTTCTGCATGCTGCTCCGGCCCAAAGAGTGCCCGGCGGAAAACGACAAAGCAGGCATGTCGGGTGCCACTGTCTACACCTGCACAGAAAGTTTTGAGCAGATATCTCCTTCCTTTCGGCCGGAATTGAAAGAAGATTGTGCATCTTCAATGTAGGTCGCGGTCAATGACAAAAAGGCGCTTATCTTCAATCTAGGTGTTTCTGCGTGCTGCGCCGGCCCAAAGAGTGCCCGGCTGAAAACGACAACGCAGGCATGTCGGGTGCCACTGTCTGCACCTGCACAGAAAGTTTTGAGCAGATATCTCCTTCCTTTCGGCCGGAATTGAAAGAAGATTGTGCATCTTCAATGTAGGTCGCGGTCAATGACAAAAAGGCGCTTATCTTCAATCTAGGTGTTTCTGCGTGCTGCGCCGGCCCAAAGAGTGCCCGGCGGAAAACGACAACGCAGGCATG
The DNA here is from genome assembly GCF_029499605.1 of Hyla sarda. Classification (NCBI taxonomy): domain Eukaryota; kingdom Metazoa; phylum Chordata; class Amphibia; order Anura; family Hylidae; genus Hyla; species Hyla sarda. Next base: position 17,378 of record NW_026609164.1, read on the forward strand.
TCGGGTGCCACTGTCTGCACCTGCACAGAAAGTTTTGAGCAGATATCTTCTTTCGTTCGGCCGGAATTGCAAGACGTTTGTGCATCTTCAATAGTGGTCGCGGTCAATGTCAAAAAGCCCTTATCTGCAATCTAGGTGTTTCTGCGTGCTGCGCCGGCCCAAAGAGTGCCCGGCTGAAAACGACAACGCAGGCATGTCGGGTGCCACTGTCTGCATCTGCACAGAAAGGTTTGAGCAGATATCTCCTTCCGTTCGGCCGGAATTGAAAGAAGATTGTGCATCTTCTATGTTCGTCGCGGTCATTGGCAAAAGGCGCTTATCTTCAATCTAGGTGTTTCTGCGTGCTGCTCCGGCCCAAAGAGTGCCCGGCGGAAAACGACAACGCAGGCATGTCGGGTGCCACTGTCTACACCTGCACAGAAAGTTTTGAGCAGATATCTCCTTACATTCGGCCGGAATTGCAAGACGTTTGTGCATCTTCAATATTGGTCGCGGTCAATGTCAAAAAGCCCTTATCTGCAATATAGGTGTTTCTGCGTGCTGCGCCGGCCCAAAGAGTGCCCGGCTGAAAACGACAACGCAGGCATGTCGGGTGCCACTGTCTGCACCTGCACAGAAAGTTTTGAGCAGATATCTCCTTCCGTTCTGCCGGAATTGAAAGAAGATTGTGCATCTTCTATGTTCGTCGCGGTCAATGGCAAAAGGCGCTTATCTTCAATCTAGGTGTTTCTGCGTGCTGCGCCGGCCCAAAGAGTGCCCGGCTGAAAACGACAACGCAGGCATGTCGGATGCCACTGTCTGCACCTGCACAGAAAGGTTTGAGCAGATATCTCCTTCCGTTCGGCCGGAATTGAAAGAAGATTGTGCATCTTCTATGTTCGTCGCGGTCAATGGCAAAAGGCGCTTATCTTCAATCTAGGTGTTTCTGCGTGCTGCTCCGGCCCAAAGAGTGCCCGGCGGAAAACGACAACGCAGGCATGTCGGGTGCCACTGTCTACACCTGCACAGAAAGTTTTGAGCAGATATCTCCTTCCTTTCGGCCGGAATTGAAAGAAGATTGTGCATCTTCAATGTAGGTCGCGGTCAATGACAAAAAGGCGCTTATCTTCAATCTAGGTGTTTCTGCGTGCTGCTCCGGCCCAAAGAGTGCCCGGCGGAAAACGACAACGCAGGCATGTCGGGTGCCACTGTCTGCACCTGCACAGAAAGTTTTGAGCAGATATCTCCTTCCTTTCGGCCGGAATTGAAAGAAGATTGTGCATCTTCTAGGTGCCACTGTCTGCACCTGCACAGAAAGTTTTGAGCAGATATCTTCTTTCGTTCGGCCGGAATTGCAAGACGTTTGTGCATCTTCAATATTGGTCGCGGTCAATGGCAAAAGGCGCTTATCTTCAATCTAGGTGTTTCTGCGTGCTGCTCCGGCCCAAAGAGTGCCCGGCGGAAAACGACAACGCAGGCATGTCGGGTGCCACTGTCTACACCTGCACCGAAAGTTTTGAGCAGATATCTCCTTCCTTTCGGCCGGAATTGAAAGAAGATTGTGCATCTTCAATGTAGGTCGCGGTCAATGGCAAAAAGGCGCTTATCTTCAATCTAGGTGTTTCTGCGTGCTGCTCCGGCCCAAAGAGTGCCCGGCGGAAAACGACAACGCAGGCATGTCGGGTGCCACTGTCTGCACCTGCACAGAAAGTTTTGAGCAGATATCTTCTTTCGTTCTGCCGGAATTGCAAGACGTTTGTGCATCTTCAATATTGGTCGCGGTCAATGTCAAAAAGCCCTTATCTGCAATCTAGGTGTTTCTGCGTGCTGCGCCGGCCCAAAGAGTGCCCGGCTGAAAACGACAACGCAGGCATGTCGGGTGCCAATGTCTGCACCTGCACAGAAAGTTTTGAGCAGATATCTTCTTTCGTTCGGCCGGAATTGCAAGACGTTTGTGCATCTTCAATATTGGTCGCGGTCAATGTCAAAAAGCCCTTATCTGCAATCTAGGTGTTTCTGCGTGCTGCGCCGGCCCAAAGAGTGCCCGGCTGAAAACGACAACGCAGGCATGTCGGGTGCCACTGTCTGCACCTGCACAGAAAGTTTTGAGCAGATATCTCCTTCCGTTCTGCCGGAATTGAAAGAAGATTGTGCATCTTCTATGTTCGTCGCGGTCAATGGCAAAAGGCGCTTATCTTCAATCTAGGTGTTTCTGCGTGCTGCTCCGGCCCAAAGAGTGCCCGGCGGAAAACGACAACGCAGGCATGTCGGGTGCCACTGTCTACACCTGCACAGAAAGTTTTGAGCAGATATCTCCTTCCTTTCGGCCGGAATTGAAAGAAGATTGTGCATCTTCAATGTAGGTCGCGGTCAATGACAAAAAGGCGCTTATCTTCAATCTAGGTGTTTCTGCGTGCTGTGCCGGCCCAAAGAGTGCCCGGCTGAAAACGACAACGCAGGCATGTCGGGTGCCACTGTCTGCACCTGCACAGAAAGGTTTGAGCAGATATCTCCTTCCGTTCGGCCGGAATTGAAAGAAGATTGTGCATCTTCTATGTTCGTCGCGGTCAATGGCAAAAGGCGCTTATCTTCAATCTAGGTGTTTCTGCGTGCTGCTCCGGCCCAAAGAGTGCCCGGCGGAAAACGACAACGCAGGCATGTCGGGTGCCACTGTCTACACCTGCACAGAAAGTTTTGAGCAGATATCTCCTTTCATTCGGCCGGAATTGCAAGACGTTTGTGCATCTTCAATATTGGTCGCGGTCAATGTCAAAAAGCCCTTATCTGCAATCTAGGTGTTTCTGCGTGCTGCGCCGGCCCAAAGAGTGCCCGGCTGAAAACGACAACGCAGGCATGTCGGGTGCCACTGTCTGCACCTGCACAGAAAGTTTTGAGCAGATATCTCCTTCCGTTCTGCCGGAATTGAAAGAAGATTGTGCATCTTCTATGTTCGTCGCGGTCAATGGCAAAAGGCGCTTATCTTCAATCTAGGTGTTTCTGCGTGCTGCTCCGGCCCAAAGAGTGCCCGGCGGAAAACGACAACGCAGGCATGTCGGGTGCCACTGTCTACACCTGCACAGAAAGTTTTGAGCAGATATCTCCTTCCTTTCGGCCGGAATTGAAAGAAGATCGTGCATCTTCAATGTAGGTCGCGGTCAATGACAAAAAGGCGCTTATCTTCAATCTAGGTGTTTCTGCGTGCTGCGCCGGCCCAAAGAGTGCCCGGCTGAAAACGACAACGCAGGCATGTCGGGTTCCACTGTCTGCACCTGCACAGAAAGTTTTGAGCAGATATCTCCTTCCGTTCTGCCGGAATTGAAAGAAGATTGTGCATCTTCTATGTTCGTCGCGGTCAATGGCAAAAGGCGCTTATCTTCAATCTAGGTATTTCTGCGTGCTGCTCCGGCCCAAAGAGTGCCCGGCGGAAAACGACAACGCAGGCATGTCGGGTGCCACTGTCTGCACCTGCACAGAAAGTTTTGAGCAGATATCTTCTTTCGTTCGGCCGGAATTGCAAGACGTTTGTGCATCTTCAATATTGGTCGCGGTCATTGTCAAAAAGCCCTTATCTGCAATCTAGGTGTTTCTGCGTGCTGCGCCGGCCCAAAGAGTGCCCGGCTGAAAACGACAACGCAGGCATGTCGGGTGCCACTGTCTGCACCTGCACAGAAAGGTTTGAGCAGATATCTCCTTCCGTTCGGCCGGAATTGAAAGAAGATTGTGCATCTTCTATGTTCGTCGCGGTCAATGGCAAAAGGCGCTTATCTTCAATCTAGGTGTTTCTGCGTGCTGCTCCGGCCCAAAGAGTGCCCGGCGGAAAACGACAACGCAGGCATGTCGGGTGCCACTGTCTACACCTGCAAAGAAAGTTTTGAGCAGATATCTCCTTCCATTCGGCCGGAATTGCAAGACGTTTGTGCATCTTCTATCTTCGTCGCGGTCAATGGCAAAAGGCGCTTATCTTCAATCTAGGTGTTTCTGCGTGCTGCGCCGGCCCAAAGAGTGCCCGGCGGAAAACGACAACGCAGGCATGTTGGGTGCCACTGTCTGCACCTGCACAGAAAGTTTTGAGCAGATATCTTCTTTCGTTCGGCCGGAATTGCAAGACGTTTGTGCATCTTCAATATTGGTCGCGGTCAATGTCAAAAAGCCCTTATCTGCAATATAGGTGTTTCTGCGTGCTGCGCCGGCCCAAAGAGTGCCCGGCTGAAAACGACAACGCAGGCATGTCGGGTGCCACTGTCTGCACCTGCACAGAAAGTTTTGAGCAGATATCTCCTTCCGTTCTGCCGGAATTGAAAGAAGATTGTGCATCTTCTATGTTCGTCGCGGTCAATGGCAAAAGGCGCTTATCTTCAATCTAGGTGTTTCTGCATGCTGCTCCGGCCCAAAGAGTGCCCGGCGGAAAACGACATAGCAGGCATGTCGGGTGCCACTGTCTACACCTGCACAGAAAGTTTTGAGCAGATATCTCCTTCCATTCGGCCGGAATTGCAAGAAGTTTGTGCATCTTCTATGTTCGTCGCGGTCAATGGCAAAAGGCGCTTATCTTCAATCTAGGTGTTTCTGCGTGCTGCTCCGGCCCAAAGAGTGCCCGGCGGAAAACGACAACGCAGGCATGTCGGGTGCCACTGTCTACACCTGCACAGAAAGGTTTGAGCAGATATCTCCTTCCGTTCGGCCGGAATTGAAAGAAGATTGTGCATCTTCTATGTTCGTCGCGGTCAATGGCAAAAGGCGCTTATCTTCAATCTAGGTGTTTCTGCGTGCTGCTCCGGCCCAAAGAGTGCCCGGCGGAAAACGACAACGCAGGCATGTCGGGTGCCACTGTCTACACCTGCACAGAAAGTTTTGAGCAGATATCTCCTTCCTTTCGGCCGGAATTGAAAGAAGATTGTGCATCTTCAATGTAGGTCGCGGTCAATGACAAAAAGGCGCTTATCTTCAATCTAGGTGTTTCTGCGTGCTGCTCCGGCCCAAAGAGTGCCCGGCGGAAAACGACAACGCAGGCATGTCGGGTGCCACTGTCTGCACCTGCACAGAAAGTTTTGAGCAGATATCTTCTTTCGTTCGGCCGGAATTGCAAGACGTTTGTGCATCTTCAATATTGGTCGCGGTCAATGTCAAAAAGCCCTTATCTGCAATCTAGGTGTTTCTGCGTGCTGCGCCGGCCCAAAGAGTGCCCGGCTGAAAACGACAACGCAGGCATGTCGGGTGCCACTGTCTGCATCTGCACAGAAAAGTTTGAGCAGATATCTCCTTCCGTTCGGCCGGAATTGAAAGACGTTTGTGCATCTTCTATTTTCGTCGCGGTCAATGGCAAAAGGCGCTTATCTTCAATCTAGGTGTTTCTGCGTGCTGCTCCGGCCCAAAGAGTGCCCGGCGGAAAACGACAACGCAGGCATGTCGGGTGCCACTGTCTACACCTGCACAGAAAGTTTTGAGCAGATATCTCCTTCCTTTCGGCCGGAATTGAAAGAAGATTGTGCATCTTCAATGTAGGTCGCGGTCAATGACAAAAAGGCGCTTATCTTCAATCTAGGTGTTTCTGCGTGCTGCGCCGGCCCAAAGAGTGCCCGGCGGAAAACGACAACGCAGGCATGTCGGGTGCCACTGTCTGCACCTGCACAGAAAGTTTTGAGCAGATATCTTCTTTCGTTCGGCCGGAATTGCAAGACGTTTGTGCATCTTCAATATTGGTCGCGGTCAATGTCAAAAAGCCCTTATCTGCAATCTAGGTGTTTCTGCGTGCTGCGCCGGCCCAAAGAGTGCCCGGCTGAAAACGACAACGCAGGCATGTCGGGTGCCACTGTCTGCACCTGCACAGAAAGTTTTGAGCAGATATCTCCTTCCGTTCTGCCGGAATTGAAAGAAGATTGTGCATCTTCTATGTTCGTCGCGGTCAATGGCAAAAGGCGCTTATCTTCAATCTAGGTGTTTCTGCATGCTGCTCCGGCCCAAAGAGTGCCCGGCGGAAAACGACAAAGCAGGCATGTCGGGTGCCACTGTCTACACCTGCACAGAAAGTTTTGAGCAGATATCTCCTTCCTTTCGGCCGGAATTGAAAGAAGATTGTGCATCTTCAATGTAGGTCGCGGTCAATGACAAAAAGGCGCTTATCTTCAATCTAGGTGTTTCTGCGTGCTGCGCCGGCCCAAAGAGTGCCCGGCTGAAAACGACAACGCAGGCATGTCGGGTGCCACTGTCTGCACCTGCACAGAAAGTTTTGAGCAGATATCTCCTTCCTTTCGGCCGGAATTGAAAGAAGATTGTGCATCTTCAATGTAGGTCGCGGTCAATGACAAAAAGGCGCTTATCTTCAATCTAGGTGTTTCTGCGTGCTGCGCCGGCCCAAAGAGTGCCCGGCGGAAAACGACAACGCAGGCATGTCGGGTGCCACTGTCTGCACCTGCACAGAAAGTTTTGAGCAGATATCTTCTTTCGTTCGGCCGGAATTGCAAGACGTTTGTGCATCTTCAATAGTGGTCGCGGTCAATGTCAAAAAGCCCTTATCTGCAATCTAGGTGTTTCTGCGTGCTGCGCCGGCCCAAAGAGTGCCCGGCTGAAAACGACAACGCAGGCATGTCGGGTGCCACTGTCTGCATCTGCACAGAAAGGTTTGGGCAGATATCTCCTTCCGTTCGGCCGGAATTGAAAGAAGATTGTGCATCTTCTATGTTCGTCGCGGTCATTGGCAAAAGGCGCTTATCTTCAATCTAGGTGTTTCTGCGTGCTGCTCCGGCCCAAAGAGTGCCCGGCGGAAAACGACAACGCAGGCATGTCGGGTGCCACTGTCTACACCTGCACAGAAAGTTTTGAGCAGATATCTCCTTACATTCGGCCGGAATTGCAAGACGTTTGTGCATCTTCAATATTGGTCGCGGTCAATGTCAAAAAGCCCTTATCTGCAATATAGGTGTTTCTGCGTGCTGCGCCGGCCCAAAGAGTGCCCGGCTGAAAACGACAACGCAGGCATGTCGGGTGCCACTGTCTGCACCTGCACAGAAAGTTTTGAGCAGATATCTCCTTCCGTTCTGCCGGAATTGAAAGAAGATTGTGCATCTTCTATGTTCGTCGCGGTCAATGGCAAAAGGCGCTTATCTTCAATCTAGGTGTTTCTGCGTGCTGCGCCGGCCCAAAGAGTGCCCGGCTGAAAACGACAACGCAGGCATGTCGGATGCCACTGTCTGCACCTGCACAGAAAGGTTTGAGCAGATATCTCCTTCCGTTCGGCCGGAATTGAAAGAAGATTGTGCATCTTCTATGTTCGTCGCGGTCAATGGCAAAAGGCGCTTATCTTCAATCTAGGTGTTTCTGCGTGCTGCTCCGGCCCAAAGAGTGCCCGGCGGAAAACGACAACGCAGGCATGTCGGGTGCCACTGTCTACACCTGCACAGAAAGTTTTGAGCAGATATCTCCTTCCTTTCGGCCGGAATTGAAAGAAGATTGTGCATCTTCAATGTAGGTCGCGGTCAATGACAAAAAGGCGCTTATCTTCAATCTAGGTGTTTCTGCGTGCTGCTCCGGCCCAAAGAGTGCCCGGCGGAAAACGACAACGCAGGCATGTCGGGTGCCACTGTCTGCACCTGCACAGAAAGTTTTGAGCAGATATCTCCTTCCTTTCGGCCGGAATTGAAAGAAGATTGTGCATCTTCTAGGTGCCACTGTCTGCACCTGCACAGAAAGTTTTGAGCAGATATCTTCTTTCGTTCGGCCGGAATTGCAAGACGTTTGTGCATCTTCAATATTGGTCGCGGTCAATGGCAAAAGGCGCTTATCTTCAATCTAGGTGTTTCTGCGTGCTGCTCCGGCCCAAAGAGTGCCCGGCGGAAAACGACAACGCAGGCATGTCGGGTGCCACTGTCTACACCTGCACCGAAAGTTTTGAGCAGATATCTCCTTCCTTTCGGCCGGAATTGAAAGAAGATTGTGCATCTTCAATGTAGGTCGCGGTCAATGGCAAAAAGGCGCTTATCTTCAATCTAGGTGTTTCTGCGTGCTGCTCCGGCCCAAAGAGTGCCCGGCGGAAAACGACAACGCAGGCATGTCGGGTGCCACTGTCTGCACCTGCACAGAAAGTTTTGAGCAGATATCTTCTTTCGTTCTGCCGGAATTGCAAGACGTTTGTGCATCTTCAATATTGGTCGCGGTCAATGTCAAAAAGCCCTTATCTGCAATCTAGGTGTTTCTGCGTGCTGCGCCGGCCCAAAGAGTGCCCGGCTGAAAACGACAACGCAGGCATGTCGGGTGCCAATGTCTGCACCTGCACAGAAAGTTTTGAGCAGATATCTTCTTTCGTTCGGCCGGAATTGCAAGACGTTTGTGCATCTTCAATATTGGTCGCGGTCAATGTCAAAAAGCCCTTATCTGCAATCTAGGTGTTTCTGCGTGCTGCGCCGGCCCAAAGAGTGCCCGGCTGAAAACGACAACGCAGGCATGTCGGGTGCCACTGTCTGCACCTGCACAGAAAGTTTTGAGCAGATATCTCCTTCCGTTCTGCCGGAATTGAAAGAAGATTGTGCATCTTCTATGTTCGTCGCGGTCAATGGCAAAAGGCGCTTATCTTCAATCTAGGTGTTTCTGCGTGCTGCTCCGGCCCAAAGAGTGCCCGGCGGAAAACGACAACGCAGGCATGTCGGGTGCCACTGTCTACACCTGCACAGAAAGTTTTGAGCAGATATCTCCTTCCTTTCGGCCGGAATTGAAAGAAGATTGTGCATCTTCAATGTAGGTCGCGGTCAATGACAAAAAGGCGCTTATCTTCAATCTAGGTGTTTCTGCGTGCTGTGCCGGCCCAAAGAGTGCCCGGCTGAAAACGACAACGCAGGCATGTCGGGTGCCACTGTCTGCACCTGCACAGAAAGGTTTGAGCAGATATCTCCTTCCGTTCGGCCGGAATTGAAAGAAGATTGTGCATCTTCTATGTTCGTCGCGGTCAATGGCAAAAGGCGCTTATCTTCAATCTAGGTGTTTCTGCGTGCTGCTCCGGCCCAAAGAGTGCCCGGCGGAAAACGACAACGCAGGCATGTCGGGTGCCACTGTCTACACCTGCACAGAAAGTTTTGAGCAGATATCTCCTTTCATTCGGCCGGAATTGCAAGACGTTTGTGCATCTTCAATATTGGTCGCGGTCAATGTCAAAAAGCCCTTATCTGCAATCTAGGTGTTTCTGCGTGCTGCGCCGGCCCAAAGAGTGCCCGGCTGAAAACGACAACGCAGGCATGTCGGGTGCCACTGTCTGCACCTGCACAGAAAGTTTTGAGCAGATATCTCCTTCCGTTCTGCCGGAATTGAAAGAAGATTGTGCATCTTCTATGTTCGTCGCGGTCAATGGCAAAAGGCGCTTATCTTCAATCTAGGTGTTTCTGCGTGCTGCTCCGGCCCAAAGAGTGCCCGGCGGAAAACGACAACGCAGGCATGTCGGGTGCCACTGTCTACACCTGCACAGAAAGTTTTGAGCAGATATCTCCTTCCTTTCGGCCGGAATTGAAAGAAGATCGTGCATCTTCAATGTAGGTCGCGGTCAATGACAAAAAGGCGCTTATCTTCAATCTAGGTGTTTCTGCGTGCTGCGCCGGCCCAAAGAGTGCCCGGCTGAAAACGACAACGCAGGCATGTCGGGTTCCACTGTCTGCACCTGCACAGAAAGTTTTGAGCAGATATCTCCTTCCGTTCTGCCGGAATTGAAAGAAGATTGTGCATCTTCTATGTTCGTCGCGGTCAATGGCAAAAGGCGCTTATCTTCAATCTAGGTATTTCTGCGTGCTGCTCCGGCCCAAAGAGTGCCCGGCGGAAAACGACAACGCAGGCATGTCGGGTGCCACTGTCTGCACCTGCACAGAAAGTTTTGAGCAGATATCTTCTTTCGTTCGGCCGGAATTGCAAGACGTTTGTGCATCTTCAATATTGGTCGCGGTCATTGTCAAAAAGCCCTTATCTGCAATCTAGGTGTTTCTGCGTGCTGCGCCGGCCCAAAGAGTGCCCGGCTGAAAACGACAACGCAGGCATGTCGGGTGCCACTGTCTGCACCTGCACAGAAAGGTTTGAGCAGATATCTCCTTCCGTTCGGCCGGAATTGAAAGAAGATTGTGCATCTTCTATGTTCGTCGCGGTCAATGGCAAAAGGCGCTTATCTTCAATCTAGGTGTTTCTGCGTGCTGCTCCGGCCCAAAGAGTGCCCGGCGGAAAACGACAACGCAGGCATGTCGGGTGCCACTGTCTACACCTGCAAAGAAAGTTTTGAGCAGATATCTCCTTCCATTCGGCCGGAATTGCAAGACGTTTGTGCATCTTCTATCTTCGTCGCGGTCAATGGCAAAAGGCGCTTATCTTCAATCTAGGTGTTTCTGCGTGCTGCGCCGGCCCAAAGAGTGCCCGGCGGAAAACGACAACGCAGGCATGTTGGGTGCCACTGTCTGCACCTGCACAGAAAGTTTTGAGCAGATATCTTCTTTCGTTCGGCCGGAATTGCAAGACGTTTGTGCATCTTCAATATTGGTCGCGGTCAATGTCAAAAAGCCCTTATCTGCAATCTAGGTGTTTCTGCGTGCTGCGCCGGCCCAAAGAGTGCCCGGCTGAAAACGACAACGCAGGCATGTCGGGTGCCACTGTCTGCACCTGCACAGAAAGTTTTGAGCAGATATCTTCTTTCGTTCGGCCGGAATTGCAAGACGTTTGTGCATCTTCAATATTGGTCGCGGTCAATGTCAAAAAGCCCTTATCTGCAATCTAGGTGTTTCTGCGTGCTGCGCCGGCCCAAAGAGTGCCCGGCTGAAAACGACAACGCAGGCATGTCGGGTGCCACTGTCTGCACCTGCACAGAAAGTTTTGAGCAGATATCTCCTTCCGTTCTGCCGGAATTGAAAGAAGATTGTGCATCTTCTATGTTCGTCGCGGTCAATGGCAAAAGGCGCTTATCTTCAATCTAGGTGTTTCTGCGTGCTGCTCCGGCCCAAAGAGTGCCCGGCGGAAAACGACAACGCAGGCATGTCGGGTGCCACTGTCTACACCTGCACAGAAAGTTTTGAGCAGATATCTCCTTCCTTTCGGCCGGAATTGAAAGAAGATTGTGCATCTTCAATGTAGGTCGCGGTCAATGACAAAAAGGCGCTTATCTTCAATCTAGGTGTTTCTGCGTGCTGTGCCGGCCCAAAGAGTGCCCGGCTGAAAACGACAACGCAGGCATGTCGGGTGCCACTGTCTGCACCTGCACAGAAAGTTTTGAGCAGATATCTCCTTCCGTTCTGCCGGAATTGAAAGAAGATTGTGCATCTTCTATGTTCGTCGCGGTCAATGGCAAAAGGCGCTTATCTTCAATCTAGGTGTTTCTGCGTGCTGCTCCGGCCCAAAGAGTGCCCGGCGGAAAACGACAACGCAGGCATGTCGGGTGCCACTGTCTACACCTGCACAGAAAGTTTTGAGCAGATATCTCCTTTCATTCGGCCGGAATTGCAAGACGTTTGTGCATCTTCAATATTGGTCGCGGTCAATGTCAAAAAGCCCTTATCTGCAATCTAGGTGTTTCTGCGTGCTGCGCCGGCCCAAAGAGTGCCCGGCTGAAAACGACAACGCAGGCATGTCGGGTGCCACTGTCTGCACCTGCACAGAAAGGTTTGAGCAGATATCTCCTTCCGTTCGGCCGGAATTGAAAGAAGATTGTGCATCTTCTATGTTCGTCGCGGTCAATGGCAAAAGGCGCTTATCTTCAATCTAGGTGTTTCTGCGTGCTGCTCCGGCCCAAAGAGTGCCCGGCGGAAAACGACAACGCAGGCATGTCGGGTGCCACTGTCTACACCTGCACAGAAAGTTTTGAGCAGATATCTCCTTCCTTTCGGCCGGAATTGAAAGAAGATTGTGCATCTTCAATGTAGGTCGCGGTCAATGACAAAAAGGCGCTTATCTTCAATCTAGGTGTTTCTGCGTGCTGCTCCGGCCCAAAGAGTGCCCGGCGGAAAACGACAACGCAGGCATGTCGGGTGCCACTGTCTGCACCTGCACAGAAAGTTTTGAGCAGATATCTTCTTTCGTTCGGCCGGAATTGCAAGACGTTTGTGCATCTTCAATATTGGTCGCGGTCAATGTCAAAAAGCCCTTATCTGCAATCTAGGTGTTTCTGCGTGCTGCGCCGGCCCAAAGAGTGCCCGGCTGAAAACGACAACGCAGGCATGTCGGGTGCCACTGTCTACACCTGCACAGAAAGTTTTGAGCAGATATCTCCTTACATTCGGCCGGAATTGCAAGACGTTTGTGCATCTTCAATATTGGTCGCGGTCAATGTCAAAAAGCCCTTATCTGCAATATAGGTGTTTCTGCGTGCTGCGCCGGCCCAAAGAGTGCCCGGCTGAAAACGACAACGCAGGCATGTCGGGTGCCACTGTCTGCACCTGCACAGAAAGTTTTGAGCAGATATCTCCTTCCGTTCTGCCGGAATTGAAAGAAGATTGTGCATCTTCTATGTTCGTCGCGGTCAATGGCAAAAGGCGCTTATCTTCAATCTAGGTGTTTCTGCATGCTGCTCCGGCCCAAAGAGTGCCCGGCGGAAAACGACATAGCAGGCATGTCGGGTGCCACTGTCTACACCTGCACAGAAAGTTTTGAGCAGATATCTCCTTCCATTCGGCCGGAATTGCAAGAAGTTTGTGCATCTTCTATGTTCGTCGCGGTCAATGGCAAAAGGCGCTTATCTTCAATCTAGGTGTTTCTGCGTGCTGCTCCGGCCCAAAGAGTGCCCGGCGGAAAACGACAACGCAGGCATGTCGGGTGCCACTGTCTACACCTGCACAGAAAGGTTTGAGCAGATATCTCCTTCCGTTCGGCCGGAATTGAAAGAAGATTGTGCATCTTCTATGTTCGTCGCGGTCAATGGCAAAAGGCGCTTATCTTCAATCTAGGTGTTTCTGCGTGCTGCTCCGGCCCAAAGAGTGCCCGGCGGAAAACGACAACGCAGGCATGTCGGGTGCCACTGTCTACACCTGCACAGAAAGTTTTGAGCAGATATCTCCTTCCTTTCGGCCGGAATTGAAAGAAGATTGTGCATCTTCAATGTAGGTCGCGGTCAATGACAAAAAGGCGCTTATCTTCAATCTAGGTGTTTCTGCGTGCTGCTCCGGCCCAAAGAGTGCCCGGCGGAAAACGACAACGCAGGCATGTCGGGTGCCACTGTCTGCACCTGCACAGAAAGTTTTGAGCAGATATCTTCTTTCGTTCGGCCGGAATTGCAAGACGTTTGTGCATCTTCAATATTGGTCGCGGTCAATGTCAAAAAGCCCTTATCTGCAATCTAGGTGTTTCTGCGTGCTGCGCCGGCCCAAAGAGTGCCCGGCTGAAAACGACAACGCAGGCATGTCGGGTGCCACTGTCTGCATCTGCACAGAAAAGTTTGAGCAGATATCTCCTTCCGTTCGGCCGGAATTGAAAGACGTTTGTGCATCTTCTATTTTCGTCGCGGTCAATGGCAAAAGGCGCTTATCTTCAATCTAGGTGTTTCTGCGTGCTGCTCCGGCCCAAAGAGTGCCCGGCGGAAAACGACAACGCAGGCATGTCGGGTGCCACTGTCTACACCTGCACAGAAAGTTTTGAGCAGATATCTCCTTCCTTTCGGCCGGAATTGAAAGAAGATTGTGCATCTTCAATGTAGGTCGCGGTCAATGACAAAAAGGCGCTTATCTTCAATCTAGGTGTTTCTGCGTGCTGCGCCGGCCCAAAGAGTGCCCGGCGGAAAACGACAACGCAGGCATGTCGGGTGCCACTGTCTGCACCTGCACAGAAAGTTTTGAGCAGATATCTTCTTTCGTTCGGCCGGAATTGCAAGACGTTTGTGCATCTTCAATATTGGTCGCGGTCAATGTCAAAAAGCCCTTATCTGCAATCTAGGTGTTTCTGCGTGCTGCGCCGGCCCAAAGAGTGCCCGGCTGAAAACGACAACGCAGGCATGTCGGGTGCCACTGTCTGCACCTGCACAGAAAGTTTTGAGCAGATATCTCCTTCCGTTCTGCCGGAATTGAAAGAAGATTGTGCATCTTCTATGTTCGTCGCGGTCAATGGCAAAAGGCGCTTATCTTCAATCTAGGTGTTTCTGCATGCTGCTCCGGCCCAAAGAGTGCCCGGCGGAAAACGACAAAGCAGGCATGTCGGGTGCCACTGTCTACACCTGCACAGAAAGTTTTGAGCAGATATCTCCTTCCTTTCGGCCGGAATTGAAAGAAGATTGTGCATCTTCAATGTAGGTCGCGGTCAATGACAAAAAGGCGCTTATCTTCAATCTAGGTGTTTCTGCGTGCTGCGCCGGCCCAAAGAGTGCCCGGCTGAAAACGACAACGCAGGCATGTCGGGTGCCACTGTCTGCACCTGCACAGAAAGTTTTGAGCAGATATCTCCTTCCTTTCGGCCGGAATTGAAAGAAGATTGTGCATCTTCAATGTAGGTCGCGGTCAATGACAAAAAGGCGCTTATCTTCAATCTAGGTGTTTCTGCGTGCTGCGCCGGCCCAAAGAGTGCCCGGCGGAAAACGACAACGCAGGCATGTCGGGTGCCACTGTCTGCACCTGCACAGAAAGTTTTGAGCAGATATCTTCTTTCGTTCGGCCGGAATTGCAAGACGTTTGTGCATCTTCAATAGTGGTCGCGGTCAATGTCAAAAAGCCCTTATCTGCAATCTAGGTGTTTCTGCGTGCTGCGCCGGCCCAAAGAGTGCCCGGCTGAAAACGACAACGCAGGCATGTCGGGTGCCACTGTCTGCATCTGCACAGAAAGGTTTGAGCAGATATCTCCTTCCGTTCGGCCGGAATTGAAAGAAGATTGTGCATCTTCTATGTTCGTCGCGGTCATTGGCAAAAGGCGCTTATCTTCAATCTAGGTGTTTCTGCGTGCTGCTCCGGCCCAAAGAGTGCCCGGCGGAAAACGACAACGCAGGCATGTCGGGTGCCACTGTCTACACCTGCACAGAAAGTTTTGAGCAGATATCTCCTTACATTCGGCCGGAATTGCAAGACGTTTGTGCATCTTCAATATTGGTCGCGGTCAATGTCAAAAAGCCCTTATCTGCAATATAGGTGTTTCTGCGTGCTGCGCCGGCCCAAAGAGTGCCCGGCTGAAAACGACAACGCAGGCATGTCGGGTGCCACTGTCTGCACCTGCACAGAAAGTTTTGAGCAGATATCTCCTTCCGTTCTGCCGGAATTGAAAGAAGATTGTGCATCTTCTATGTTCGTCGCGGTCAATGGCAAAAGGCGCTTATCTTCAATCTAGGTGTTTCTGCGTGCTGCGCCGGCCCAAAGAGTGCCCGGCTGAAAACGACAACGCAGGCATGTCGGATGCCACTGTCTGCACCTGCACAGAAAGGTTTGAGCAGATATCTCCTTCCGTTCGGCCGGAATTGAAAGAAGATTGTGCATCTTCTATGTTCGTCGCGGTCAATGGCAAAAGGCGCTTATCTTCAATCTAGGTGTTTCTGCGTGCTGCTCCGGCCCAAAGAGTGCCCGGCGGAAAACGACAACGCAGGCATGTCGGGTGCCACTGTCTACACCTGCACAGAAAGTTTTGAGCAGATATCTCCTTCCTTTCGGCCGGAATTGAAAGAAGATTGTGCATCTTCAATGTAGGTCGCGGTCAATGACAAAAAGGCGCTTATCTTCAATCTAGGTGTTTCTGCGTGCTGCTCCGGCCCAAAGAGTGCCCGGCGGAAAACGACAACGCAGGCATGTCGGGTGCCACTGTCTGCACCTGCACAGAAAGTTTTGAGCAGATATCTCCTTCCTTTCGGCCGGAATTGAAAGAAGATTGTGCATCTTCTAGGTGCCACTGTCTGCACCTGCACAGAAAGTTTTGAGCAGATATCTTCTTTCGTTCGGCCGGAATTGCAAGACGTTTGTGCATCTTCAATATTGGTCGCGGTCAATGGCAAAAGGCGCTTATCTTCAATCTAGGTGTTTCTGCGTGCTGCTCCGGCCCAAAGAGTGCCCGGCGGAAAACGACAACGCAGGCATGTCGGGTGCCACTGTCTACACCTGCACCGAAAGTTTTGAGCAGATATCTCCTTCCTTTCGGCCGGAATTGAAAGAAGATTGTGCATCTTCAATGTAGGTCGCGGTCAATGGCAAAAAGGCGCTTATCTTCAATCTAGGTGTTTCTGCGTGCTGCTCCGGCCCAAAGAGTGCCCGGCGGAAAACGACAACGCAGGCATGTCGGGTGCCACTGTCTGCACCTGCACAGAAAGTTTTGAGCAGATATCTTCTTTCGTTCTGCCGGAATTGCAAGACGTTTGTGCATCTTCAATATTGGTCGCGGTCAATGTCAAAAAGCCCTTATCTGCAATCTAGGTGTTTCTGCGTGCTGCGCCGGCCCAAAGAGTGCCCGGCTGAAAACGACAACGCAGGCATGTCGGGTGCCAATGTCTGCACCTGCACAGAAAGTTTTGAGCAGATATCTTCTTTCGTTCGGCCGGAATTGCAAGACGTTTGTGCATCTTCAATATTGGTCGCGGTCAATGTCAAAAAGCCCTTATCTGCAATCTAGGTGTTTCTGCGTGCTGCGCCGGCCCAAAGAGTGCCCGGCTGAAAACGACAACGCAGGCATGTCGGGTGCCACTGTCTGCACCTGCACAGAAAGTTTTGAGCAGATATCTCCTTCCGTTCTGCCGGAATTGAAAGAAGATTGTGCATCTTCTATGTTCGTCGCGGTCAATGGCAAAAGGCGCTTATCTTCAATCTAGGTGTTTCTGCGTGCTGCTCCGGCCCAAAGAGTGCCCGGCGGAAAACGACAACGCAGGCATGTCGGGTGCCACTGTCTACACCTGCACAGAAAGTTTTGAGCAGATATCTCCTTCCTTTCGGCCGGAATTGAAAGAAGATTGTGCATCTTCAATGTAGGTCGCGGTCAATGACAAAAAGGCGCTTATCTTCAATCTAGGTGTTTCTGCGTGCTGTGCCGGCCCAAAGAGTGCCCGGCTGAAAACGACAACGCAGGCATGTCGGGTGCCACTGTCTGCACCTGCACAGAAAGGTTTGAGCAGATATCTCCTTCCGTTCGGCCGGAATTGAAAGAAGATTGTGCATCTTCTATGTTCGTCGCGGTCAATGGCAAAAGGCGCTTATCTTCAATCTAGGTGTTTCTGCGTGCTGCTCCGGCCCAAAGAGTGCCCGGCGGAAAACGACAACGCAGGCATGTCGGGTGCCACTGTCTACACCTGCACAGAAAGTTTTGAGCAGATATCTCCTTTCATTCGGCCGGAATTGCAAGACGTTTGTGCATCTTCAATATTGGTCGCGGTCAATGTCAAAAAGCCCTTATCTGCAATCTAGGTGTTTCTGCGTGCTGCGCCGGCCCAAAGAGTGCCCGGCTGAAAACGACAACGCAGGCATGTCGGGTGCCACTGTCTGCACCTGCACAGAAAGTTTTGAGCAGATATCTCCTTCCGTTCTGCCGGAATTGAAAGAAGATTGTGCATCTTCTATGTTCGTCGCGGTCAATGGCAAAAGGCGCTTATCTTCAATCTAGGTGTTTCTGCGTGCTGCTCCGGCCCAAAGAGTGCCCGGCGGAAAACGACAACGCAGGCATGTCGGGTGCCACTGTCTACACCTGCACAGAAAGTTTTGAGCAGATATCTCCTTCCTTTCGGCCGGAATTGAAAGAAGATCGTGCATCTTCAATGTAGGTCGCGGTCAATGACAAAAAGGCGCTTATCTTCAATCTAGGTGTTTCTGCGTGCTGCGCCGGCCCAAAGAGTGCCCGGCTGAAAACGACAACGCAGGCATGTCGGGTTCCACTGTCTGCACCTGCACAGAAAGTTTTGAGCAGATATCTCCTTCCGTTCTGCCGGAATTGAAAGAAGATTGTGCATCTTCTATGTTCGTCGCGGTCAATGGCAAAAGGCGCTTATCTTCAATCTAGGTATTTCTGCGTGCTGCTCCGGCCCAAAGAGTGCCCGGCGGAAAACGACAACGCAGGCATGTCGGGTGCCACTGTCTGCACCTGCACAGAAAGTTTTGAGCAGATATCTTCTTTCGTTCGGCCGGAATTGCAAGACGTTTGTGCATCTTCAATATTGGTCGCGGTCATTGTCAAAAAGCCCTTATCTGCAATCTAGGTGTTTCTGCGTGCTGCGCCGGCCCAAAGAGTGCCCGGCTGAAAACGACAACGCAGGCATGTCGGGTGCCACTGTCTGCACCTGCACAGAAAGGTTTGAGCAGATATCTCCTTCCGTTCGGCCGGAATTGAAAGAAGATTGTGCATCTTCTATGTTCGTCGCGGTCAATGGCAAAAGGCGCTTATCTTCAATCTAGGTGTTTCTGCGTGCTGCTCCGGCCCAAAGAGTGCCCGGCGGAAAACGACAACGCAGGCATGTCGGGTGCCACTGTCTACACCTGCAAAGAAAGTTTTGAGCAGATATCTCCTTCCATTCGGCCGGAATTGCAAGACGTTTGTGCATCTTCTATCTTCGTCGCGGTCAATGGCAAAAGGCGCTTATCTTCAATCTAGGTGTTTCTGCGTGCTGCGCCGGCCCAAAGAGTGCCCGGCGGAAAACGACAACGCAGGCATGTTGGGTGCCACTGTCTGCACCTGCACAGAAAGTTTTGAGCAGATATCTTCTTTCGTTCGGCCGGAATTGCAAGACGTTTGTGCATCTTCAATATTGGTCGCGGTCAATGTCAAAAAGCCCTTATCTGCAATATAGGTGTTTCTGCGTGCTGCGCCGGCCCAAAGAGTGCCCGGCTGAAAACGACAACGCAGGCATGTCGGGTGCCACTGTCTGCACCTGCACAGAAAGTTTTGAGCAGATATCTCCTTCCGTTCTGCCGGAATTGAAAGAAGATTGTGCATCTTCTATGTTCGTCGCGGTCAATGGCAAAAGGCGCTTATCTTCAATCTAGGTGTTTCTGCATGCTGCTCCGGCCCAAAGAGTGCCCGGCGGAAAACGACATAGCAGGCATGTCGGGTGCCACTGTCTACACCTGCACAGAAAGTTTTGAGCAGATATCTCCTTCCATTCGGCCGGAATTGCAAGAAGTTTGTGCATCTTCTATGTTCGTCGCGGTCAATGGCAAAAGGCGCTTATCTTCAATCTAGGTGTTTCTGCGTGCTGCTCCGGCCCAAAGAGTGCCCGGCGGAAAACGACAACGCAGGCATGTCGGGTGCCACTGTCTACACCTGCACAGAAAGGTTTGAGCAGATATCTCCTTCCGTTCGGCCGGAATTGAAAGAAGATTGTGCATCTTCTATGTTCGTCGCGGTCAATGGCAAAAGGCGCTTATCTTCAATCTAGGTGTTTCTGCGTGCTGCTCCGGCCCAAAGAGTGCCCGGCGGAAAACGACAACGCAGGCATGTCGGGTGCCACTGTCTACACCTGCACAGAAAGTTTTGAGCAGATATCTCCTTCCTTTCGGCCGGAATTGAAAGAAGATTGTGCATCTTCAATGTAGGTCGCGGTCAATGACAAAAAGGCGCTTATCTTCAATCTAGGTGTTTCTGCGTGCTGCTCCGGCCCAAAGAGTGCCCGGCGGAAAACGACAACGCAGGCATGTCGGGTGCCACTGTCTGCACCTGCACAGAAAGTTTTGAGCAGATATCTTCTTTCGTTCGGCCGGAATTGCAAGACGTTTGTGCATCTTCAATATTGGTCGCGGTCAATGTCAAAAAGCCCTTATCTGCAATCTAGGTGTTTCTGCGTGCTGCGCCGGCCCAAAGAGTGCCCGGCTGAAAACGACAACGCAGGCATGTCGGGTGCCACTGTCTGCATCTGCACAGAAAAGTTTGAGCAGATATCTCCTTCCGTTCGGCCGGAATTGAAAGACGTTTGTGCATCTTCTATTTTCGTCGCGGTCAATGGCAAAAGGCGCTTATCTTCAATCTAGGTGTTTCTGCGTGCTGCTCCGGCCCAAAGAGTGCCCGGCGGAAAACGACAACGCAGGCATGTCGGGTGCCACTGTCTACACCTGCACAGAAAGTTTTGAGCAGATATCTCCTTCCTTTCGGCCGGAATTGAAAGAAGATTGTGCATCTTCAATGTAGGTCGCGGTCAATGACAAAAAGGCGCTTATCTTCAATCTAGGTGTTTCTGCGTGCTGCGCCGGCCCAAAGAGTGCCCGGCGGAAAACGACAACGCAGGCATGTCGGGTGCCACTGTCTGCACCTGCACAGAAAGTTTTGAGCAGATATCTTCTTTCGTTCGGCCGGAATTGCAAGACGTTTGTGCATCTTCAATATTGGTCGCGGTCAATGTCAAAAAGCCCTTATCTGCAATCTAGGTGTTTCTGCGTGCTGCGCCGGCCCAAAGAGTGCCCGGCTGAAAACGACAACGCAGGCATGTCGGGTGCCACTGTCTGCACCTGCACAGAAAGTTTTGAGCAGATATCTCCTTCCGTTCTGCCGGAATTGAAAGAAGATTGTGCATCTTCTATGTTCGTCGCGGTCAATGGCAAAAGGCGCTTATCTTCAATCTAGGTGTTTCTGCATGCTGCTCCGGCCCAAAGAGTGCCCGGCGGAAAACGACAAAGCAGGCATGTCGGGTGCCACTGTCTACACCTGCACAGAAAGTTTTGAGCAGATATCTCCTTCCTTTCGGCGGAATTGAAAGAAGATTGTGCATCTTCAATGTAGGTCGCGGTCAATGACAAAAAGGCGCTTATCTTCAATCTAGGTGTTTCTGCGTGCTGCGCCGGCCCAAAGAGTGCCCGGCTGAAAACGACAACGCAGGCATGTCGGGTGCCACTGTCTGCACCTGCACAGAAAGTTTTGAGCAGATATCTCCTTCCTTTCGGCCGGAATTGAAAGAAGATTGTGCATCTTCAATGTAGGTCGCGGTCAATGACAAAAAGGCGCTTATCTTCAATCTAGGTGTTTCTGCGTGCTGCGCCGGCCCAAAGAGTGCCCGGCGGAAAACGACAACGCAGGCATGTCGGGTGCCACTGTCTGCACCTGCACAGAAAGTTTTGAGCAGATATCTTCTTTCGTTCGGCCGGAATTGCAAGACGTTTGTGCATCTTCAATAGTGGTCGCGGTCAATGTCAAAAAGCCCTTATCTGCAATCTAGGTGTTTCTGCGTGCTGCGCCGGCCCAAAGAGTGCCCGGCTGAAAACGACAACGCAGGCATGTCGGGTGCCACTGTCTGCATCTGCACAGAAAGGTTTGAGCAGATATCTCCTTCCGTTCGGCCGGAATTGAAAGAAGATTGTGCATCTTCTATGTTCGTCGCGGTCATTGGCAAAAGGCGCTTATCTTCAATCTAGGTGTTTCTGCGTGCTGCTGCTCCGGCCCAAAGAGTGCCCGGCGGAAAACGACAACGCAGGCATGTCGGGTGCCACTGTCTACACCTGCACAGAAAGTTTTGAGCAGATATCTCCTTACATTCGGCCGGAATTGCAAGACGTTTGTGCATCTTCAATATTGGTCGCGGTCAATGTCAAAAAGCCCTTATCTGCAATATAGGTGTTTCTGCGTGCTGCGCCGGCCCAAAGAGTGCCCGGCTGAAAACGACAACGCAGGCATGTCGGGTGCCACTGTCTGCACCTGCACAGAAAGTTTTGAGCAGATATCTCCTTCCGTTCTGCCGGAATTGAAAGAAGATTGTGCATCTTCTATGTTCGTCGCGGTCAATGGCAAAAGGCGCTTATCTTCAATCTAGGTGTTTCTGCGTGCTGCGCCGGCCCAAAGAGTGCCCGGCTGAAAACGACAACGCAGGCATGTCGGATGCCACTGTCTGCACCTGCACAGAAAGGTTTGAGCAGATATCTCCTTCCGTTCGGCCGGAATTGAAAGAAGATTGTGCATCTTCTATGTTCGTCGCGGTCAATGGCAAAAGGCGCTTATCTTCAATCTAGGTGTTTCTGCGTGCTGCTCCGGCCCAAAGAGTGCCCGGCGGAAAACGACAACGCAGGCATGTCGGGTGCCACTGTCTACACCTGCACAGAAAGTTTTGAGCAGATATCTCCTTCCTTTCG
>NW_026609165.1:0-39264 GCF_029499605.1 Hyla sarda
TACACGGACTAAAAGGGGTTTCTCCTCCAACTCAAACAAAGGCTCAAATGACACATTCTTCATAATGGTATTTTCCACATTCTCACGCAGGCTCTGGTAAAAGGACAGGCACCCATTAATAGTGTAGAAACTCACATCATATATACCTTGCCGCTTACTTTCCTGTAAGCAAAAGACGTCCTTCATCGGTATCCCGGCCATGTCCTCCACCAAACGACGCCCCACAAACGTGATCTTATTCTTCTCCACATCAGAAACCTCCACCTTCACCCGAATAGTGTTCTTAACGAATCCAGCTGCCATCTTCTCTGTCGGTCTGAGACCACAGTATCGCCTCCTGAAAAAACCCTCTGCAAGCAGAGAAACACGCACCCCTGACCCAGACCAAGTTTACACTTGATCTGAGCCAAAAGGCCGAGAAGCGATAACCGTGAAAGGGGCGGGCCCAACAAGGTCCCCTTCATGGGCACTATCACTGCTTGCTGTCAGGGAGGCTGCCAGACAATTTTCCATGCACACTCTGGGCTGGGGGGCAGTCAACCACCAGTACACACAGCAGAACCTAAACCCATACCATTATTGCTAAGCAGCAAGACAGGGGCCCATTGCACTCCCACGGGGCCTTTTTAAATGCAATCCATAACCCGGATTTGCCAGGAACCCTTCTTACTCCTCCTACTTGCATGTGACACTGGGCTTAGGATCTGCATAGGAAACACACACACAAGCACACACCTACCTTTGTTGCCTGCAGATGCCTCCTTGGCTGTCCCCAAACGGTATCAAACCAACACCCACGGGAAGCTGTAAGCATAGAGGACATGCCTGCACCCCATTGGACTTACCTGTGTGGGTTAAACCCGGGTTATTTGACAACCTATGGCGGTGATGGTTCTGCTCAGGCAGAGCAGTGCTGATGCTCCTCATAAAGCTGTCGCTGCTGTGAAGGTTCTAGGTGACATCACAAATCCCTATGGTTACATACACAACAAAGCTGGGTTGTTGTTGTTTACACTCTGCAAGGCCTGTGGAAGTGAGTGACATCATAGCACTGTAGTTCTGAGGGTTCTAGATGGATGCAACAATCTCCTGTTGCTTCTATGAAGGCCATAATAGACGACATCACCAAACAGCTCCATAGTCACATACACAGCAAAGGAGAGATGTTGTTTACACCTAGTGATGTCAGTGGTATTGAGTGACATCACAGCACAGTGCTAAGGCTCCTGGGCCTGGACACAGCAGCGGCTGCAATATCTCAACGGAGAATACGTTTATATATATGTGTGTGTGTGCGCGTATATATATATATATATATATATATATATATATATATATATATATATATTTCTCCGCCGAAATCACTTTTAAACCCATTTCCACCTTTTTTTCCCTTCTCTTCCTCTTACTTTTTTTTCACGTTTTTTTACGTTTTTCTCCTTTTCGCCTCTTTTCTGGGCGTATTATTCTTCTTTTTCTTCTTTTTTTTCGTCTAATGCATACCCCATCAGTGCAGCAATGCTTATTCAATACCGCCAGCAGATGGAGACACTGGGGGATAATTTTCTAAGGATTTATACTGATTTTTCCTGTCTGAATTTGTCGCACAGAAAGTTGCAGGCCAAATATGTGTGACATTTCTGCGACTTTAGCTTCTAGAGCATTTTTACAACATTATACATAGGTGCTGAATACATAAAAAGCGACTGTTCAGCGACAGACAAGTCGCATCGGCTGAAAGTAGGCCAGAATGTCAGTCCATGTTGGAGCAGGTTTAGATACAGTCTAAAGCATAGATCTCAAAGTCTGTGCACAGAATTTAGCAAGGGCCTCGCACCTTCTGATGCATCAGGTAGGTGCACAATAGCATAGCCTAACCCTCTGTACTTTGGTCTATATTGATGCGGGACATAGACAGCCAGCTGATGACCAATCCATTAGTGCAATGGATGGCTGGAAGCATTTGTCTTTGCCTTTGCAATACCACAGAAGCAATGCATGGTCAATGTACAGCAATGACACACCTGTGTGAACAGCCAGGAGACCCCCCCCCCATGTTATGTTACATAGTTACATAGTTAGTACGGTCGAAAAAAGACATATGTCCATCAAGTTCAACCAGGGAATTAAGGGGTAGGGGTGTGGCGCGATATTGGGGAAGGGATGAGATTTTATATTTCTTCATAAGCATTAATCTTATTTTGTCAATTAGGAACATTCAGCACCCACCCGCTATCAAGGCAGCTGCCTATCATGTCATGCCCTACCTGCACAGGTGTGCTGGCTACTCAAATGATCCAATTAAGGAGGCCATTTAGTCAGCAGCAGCAGAAGTCCTGTGCCTGGACGCTCCAACAGCGGCCAGACACAAGCAGAAGCAGAAGCAGCAGCAGCAGCACCACCTTTTGTTTTTTGGCTGCAGCAGCAGCAGCAGCAAGGCCCACAGGGCTGGCTAGCTGGCTAGCCAGCAAGCAGGTAGCAATGAAAGTAGGAATCTTTCTTTTTAACCCTGTAAGGGGGTGGTGCACTGTACCCGAAGATACTGCCATATCGGGTCAATGCATAGGGCGACGGAAGCAAGCTTCGAAATCGGCCCCCGTTCTCAAAAATCCATTTAATATATGGTCCCCAGATAGGGGACGTATCAGATATTAAACTGATAAGAACAGATACTACACTTGATCTTAGCCAAAAGGCCGAGAAGCGATAACCGTGAAAGGGGCGGGCCCAACAAGGTCCCCTTCATGGGCACTATCACTGCTTGCTGTCAGGGAGGCTGCCAGACAATTTTCCATGCACACTCTGGGCTGGGGGACAGTCAACCACCAGTACACACAGCAGAACCTAAACCCATACCATTATTGCTAAGCAGCAAGACAGGGGCCCATTGCACTCCCACGGGGCCTTTTTAAATGCAATCCATAACCCGGATTTGCCAGGAACCCTTCTTACTCCTCCTACTTGCATGTGACACTGGGCTTAGGATCTGCATAGGAAACACACACACAAGCACACACCTACCTTTGTTGCCTGCAGATGCCTCCTTGGCTGTCCCCAAACGGTATCAAACCAACACCCACGGGAAGCTGTAAGCATAGAGGACATGCCTGCACCCCATTGGACTTACCTGTGTGGGTTAAACCCGGGTTATTTGACAACCTATGGCGGTGATGGTTCTGCTCAGGCAGAGCAGTGCTGATGCTCCTCATAAAGCTGTCGCTGCTGTGAAGGTTCTAGGTGACATCACAAATCCCTATGGTTACATACACAACAAAGCTGGGTTGTTGTTGTTTACACTCTGCAAGGCCTGTGGAAGTGAGTGACATCATAGCACTGTAGTTCTGAGGGTTCTAGATGGATGCAACAATCTCCTGTTGCTTCTATGAAGGCCATAATAGACGACATCACCAAACAGCTCCATAGTCACATACACAGCAAAGGAGAGATGTTGTTTACACCTAGTGATGTCAGTGGTATTGAGTGACATCACAGCACAGTGCTAAGGCTCCTGGGCCTGGACACAGCAGCGGCTGCAATATCTCAACGGAGAATACGTTTATATATATGTGTGTGTGTGCGCGTATATATATATATATATATATATATATATATATATATATTTCTCCGCCGAAATCACTTTTAAACCCATTTCCACCTTTTTTTCCCTTCTCTTCCTCTTACTTTTTTTTCACGTTTTTTTACGTTTTTCTCCTTTTCGCCTCTTTTCTGGGCGTATTATTCTTCTTTTTCTTCTTTTTTTTCGTCTAATGCATACCCCATCAGTGCAGCAATGCTTATTCAATACCGCCAGCAGATGGAGACACTGGGGGATAATTTTCTAAGGATTTATACTGATTTTTCCTGTCTGAATTTGTCGCACAGAAAGTTGCAGGCCAAATATGTGTGACATTTCTGCGACTTTAGCTTCTAGAGCATTTTTACAACATTATACATAGGTGCTGAATACATAAAAAGCGACTGTTCAGCGACAGACAAGTCGCATCGGCTGAAAGTAGGCCAGAATGTCAGTCCATGTTGGAGCAGGTTTAGATACAGTCTAAAGCATAGATCTCAAAGTCTGTGCACAGAATTTAGCAAGGGCCTCGCACCTTCTGATGCATCAGGTAGGTGCACAATAGCATAGCCTAACCCTCTGTACTTTGGTCTATATTGATGCGGGACATAGACAGCCAGCTGATGACCAATCCATTAGTGCAATGGATGGCTGGAAGCATTTGTCTTTGCCTTTGCAATACCACAGAAGCAATGCATGGTCAATGTACAGCAATGACACACCTGTGTGAACAGCCAGGAGACCCCCCCCCCATGTTATGTTACATAGTTACATAGTTAGTACGGTCGAAAAAAGACATATGTCCATCAAGTTCAACCAGGGAATTAAGGGGTAGGGGTGTGGCGCGATATTGGGGAAGGGATGAGATTTTATATTTCTTCATAAGCATTAATCTTATTTTGTCAATTAGGAACATTCAGCACCCACCCGCTATCAAGGCAGCTGCCTATCATGTCATGCCCTACCTGCACAGGTGTGCTGGCTACTCAAATGATCCAATTAAGGAGGCCATTTAGTCAGCAGCAGCAGAAGTCCTGTGCCTGGACGCTCCAACAGCGGCCAGACACAAGCAGAAGCAGAAGCAGCAGCAGCACCACCTTTTGTTTTTTGGCTGCAGCAGCAGCAGCAGCAAGGCCCACAGGGCTGGCTAGCTGGCTAGCCAGCAAGCAGGTAGCAATGAAAGTAGGAATCTTTCTTTTTAACCCTGTAAGGGGGTGGTGCACTGTACCCGAAGATACTGCCATATCGGGTCAATGCATAGGGCGACGGAAGCAAGCTTCGAAATCGGCCCCCGTTCTCAAAAATCCATTTAATATATGGTCCCCAGATAGGGGACGTATCAGATATTAAACTGATAAGAACAGATTTTTTTTTTTTTTATCTAAAGCCGAGGAACGTGCTTTCGATTCACCCAAAGTGCAAGAAAAAGTGCAAACGTGTTACACTAAAAAAAAACGTGCACAAAGGATGCGGTCTATCGCAAGCCCTTCTCCGATAGGAGAGAGGCCCCCCAACAAACCTTACCCTTCACCTCCGGACCAAAAGGTACCTGCGAGGTTCCAGGTTCGATGTCCCTTTTCGCCGAAGCTACTAGGGGACCACAAATGCTCCCGGCATCCCCCTTGGCGTTGGCCAAGGTATCTGCCCGCAGAGCCGATTACGGTAGGTACCCTGCCAAAGCAGGAGTACCCGGGGTGTTTGCAGGGAGGTGCGGAACCTAATGGCCACACACACACCTCCCCTAGACCGCCAGGAGGGACACCCAGAAGGGCTACCGCATCCTGACAAATCCTGTGAACACACAACACGCAAAAAGTGACACAGTGAGACAAAAAAGAAATAAATAAGTGAATGTGTGCAGATATACTGCCCGGACATCCGGCCGGATCTATAAAAATTTCTCTGATCCTAGCCAGAAGGCCGGGAATCAAGAGGTGAGTGCCACAAGGTGAAGAGATTATGGTGCCCGTGCTTCAACTCAGTGAGCCTATTCTCCCAGTGAGTTTCGGCACCTCGGGGTCACCACTCCCCGAGGCACAAAAGTACCTCGGCTCTAGACCCTCTCAGCCTCATGGCGAGACCCGGAGGGAACAGGTCACATCGGGGCAGCCGTCGAGCTGATTCCTCAGAACCAGCCCCGGAAAGCCCTGGTACACCTGCATCCTCCATGCAGCACCCATCCCCACCAGCATGAAAACTGATAAGAACAGATACTACACTTGATCTTAGCCAAAAGGCCGAGAAGCGATAACCGTGAAAGGGGCGGGCCCAACAAGGTCCCCTTCATGGGCACTATCACTGCTTGCTGTCAGGGAGGCTGCCAGACAATTTTCCATGCACACTCTGGGCTGGGGGGCAGTCAACCACCAGTACACACAGCAGAACCTAAACCCATACCATTATTGCTAAGCAGCAAGACAGGGGCCCATTGCACTCCCACGGGGCCTTTTTAAATGCAATCCATAACCCGGATTTGCCAGGAACCCTTCTTACTCCTCCTACTTGCATGTGACACTGGGCTTAGGATCTGCATAGGAAACACACACACAAGCACACACCTACCTTTGTTGCCTGCAGATGCCTCCTTGGCTGTCCCCAAACGGTATCAAACCAACACCCACGGGAAGCTGTAAGCATAGAGGACATGCCTGCACCCCATTGGACTTACCTGTGTGGGTTAAACCCGGGTTATTTGACAACCTATGGCGGTGATGGTTCTGCTCAGGCAGAGCAGTGCTGATGCTCCTCATAAAGCTGTCGCTGCTCTGAAGGTTCTAGGTGACATCACAAATCCCTATGGTTACATACACAACAAAGCTGGGTTGTTGTTGTTTACACTCTGCAAGGCCTGTGGAAGTGAGTGACATCATAGCACTGTAGTTCTGAGGGTTCTAGATGGATGCAACAATCTCCTGTTGCTTCTATGAAGGCCATAATAGACGACATCACCAAACAGCTCCATAGTCACATACACAGCAAAGGAGAGATGTTGTTTACACCTAGTGATGTCAGTGGTATTGAGTGACATCACAGCACAGTGCTAAGGCTCCTGGGCCTGGACACAGCAGCGGCTGCAATATCTCAACGGAGAATACGTTTATATATATGTGTGTGTGTGCTCGTATATATATATATATATATATATATATATATATATATATATTTCTCCGCCGAAATCACTTTTAAACCCATTTCCACCTTTTTTTCCCTTCTCTTCCTCTTACTTTTTTTTCACGTTTTTTTACGTTTTTCTCCTTTTCGCCTCTTTTCTGGGCGTATTATTCTTCTTTTTCTTCTTTTTTTTCGTCTAATGCATACCCCATCAGTGCAGCAATGCTTATTCAATACCGCCAGCAGATGGAGACACTGGGGGATAATTTTCTAAGGATTTATACTGATTTTTCCTGTCTGAATTTGTCGCACAGAAAGTTGCAGGCCAAATATGTGTGACATTTCTGCGACTTTAGCTTCTAGAGCATTTTTACAACATTATACATAGGTGCTGAATACATAAAAAGCGACTGTTCAGCGACAGACAAGTCGCATCGGCTGAAAGTAGGCCAGAATGTCAGTCCATGTTGGAGCAGGTTTAGATACAGTCTAAAGCATAGATCTCAAAGTCTGTGCACAGAATTTAGCAAGGGCCTCGCACCTTCTGATGCATCAGGTAGGTGCACAATAGCATAGCCTAACCCTCTGTACTTTGGTCTATATTGATGCGGGACATAGACAGCCAGCTGATGACCAATCCATTAGTGCAATGGATGGCTGGAAGCATTTGTCTTTGCCTTTGCAATACCACAGAAGCAATGCATGGTCAATGTACAGCAATGACACACCTGTGTGAACAGCCAGGAGACCCCCCCCCCATGTTATGTTACATAGTTACATAGTTAGTACGGTCGAAAAAAGACATATGTCCATCAAGTTCAACCAGGGAATTAAGGGGTAGGGGTGTGGCGCGATATTGGGGAAGGGATGAGATTTTATATTTCTTCATAAGCATTAATCTTATTTTGTCAATTAGGAACATTCAGCACCCACCCGCTATCAAGGCAGCTGCCTATCATGTCATGCCCTACCTGCACAGGTGTGCTGGCTACTCAAATGATCCAATTAAGGAGGCCATTTAGTCAGCAGCAGCAGAAGTCCTGTGCCTGGACGCTCCAACAGCGGCCAGACACAAGCAGAAGCAGAAGCAGCAGCAGCACCACCTTTTGTTTTTTGGCTGCAGCAGCAGCAGCAGCAAGGCCCACAGGGCTGGCTAGCTGGCTAGCCAGCAAGCAGGTAGCAATGAAAGTAGGAATCTTTCTTTTTAACCCTGTAAGGGGGTGGTGCACTGTACCCGAAGATACTGCCATATCGGGTCAATGCATAGGGCGACGGAAGCAAGCTTCGAAATCGGCCCCCGTTCTCAAAAATCCATTTAATATATGGTCCCCAGATAGGGGACGTATCAGATATTAAACTGATAAGAACAGATACTACACTTGATCTTAGCCAAAAGGCCGAGAAGCGATAACCGTGAAAGGGGCGGGCCCAACAAGGTCCCCTTCATGGGCACTATCACTGCTTGCTGTCAGGGAGGCTGCCAGACAATTTTCCATGCACACTCTGGGCTGGGGGGCAGTCAACCACCAGTACACACAGCAGAACCTAAACCCATACCATTATTGCTAAGCAGCAAGACAGGGGCCCATTGCACTCCCACGGGGCCTTTTTAAATGCAATCCATAACCCGGATTTGCCAGGAACCCTTCTTACTCCTCCTACTTGCATGTGACACTGGGCTTAGGATCTGCATAGGAAACACACACACAAGCACACACCTACCTTTGTTGCCTGCAGATGCCTCCTTGGCTGTCCCCAAACGGTATCAAACCAACACCCACGGGAAGCTGTAAGCATAGAGGACATGCCTGCACCCCATTGGACTTACCTGTGTGGGTTAAACCCGGGTTATTTGACAACCTATGGCGGTGATGGTTCTGCTCAGGCAGAGCAGTGCTGATGCTCCTCATAAAGCTGTCGCTGCTGTGAAGGTTCTAGGTGACATCACAAATCCCTATGGTTACATACACAACAAAGCTGGGTTGTTGTTGTTTACACTCTGCAAGGCCTGTGGAAGTGAGTGACATCATAGCACTGTAGTTCTGAGGGTTCTAGATGGATGCAACAATCTCCTGTTGCTTCTATGAAGGCCATAATAGACGACATCACCAAACAGCTCCATAGTCACATACACAGCAAAGGAGAGATGTTGTTTACACCTAGTGATGTCAGTGGTATTGAGTGACATCACAGCACAGTGCTAAGGCTCCTGGGCCTGGACACAGCAGCGGCTGCAATATCTCAACGGAGAATACGTTTATATATATGTGTGTGTGTGCGCGTATATATATATATATATATATATATATATATATTTCTCCGCCGAAATCACTTTTAAACCCATTTCCACCTTTTTTTCCCTTCTCTTCCTCTTACTTTTTTTTCACGTTTTTTTACGGTTTTCTCCTTTTCGCCTCTTTTCTGGGCGTATTATTCTTCTTTTTCTTCTTTTTTTTCGTCTAATGCATACCCCATCAGTGCAGCAATGCTTATTCAATACCGCCAGCAGATGGAGACACTGGGGGATAATTTTCTAAGGATTTATACTGATTTTTCCTGTCTGAATTTGTCGCACAGAAAGTTGCAGGCCAAATATGTGTGACATTTCTGCGACTTTAGCTTCTAGAGCATTTTTACAACATTATACATAGGTGCTGAATACATAAAAAGCGACTGTTCAGCGACAGACAAGTCGCATCGGCTGAAAGTAGGCCAGAATGTCAGTCCATGTTGGAGCAGGTTTAGATACAGTCTAAAGCATAGATCTCAAAGTCTGTGCACAGAATTTAGCAAGGGCCTCGCACCTTCTGATGCATCAGGTAGGTGCACAATAGCATAGCCTAACCCTCTGTACTTTGGTCTATATTGATGCGGGACATAGACAGCCAGCTGATGACCAATCCATTAGTGCAATGGATGGCTGGAAGCATTTGTCTTTGCCTTTGCAATACCACAGAAGCAATGCATGGTCAATGTACAGCAATGACACACCTGTGTGAACAGCCAGGAGACCCCCCCCCCATGTTATGTTACATAGTTACATAGTTAGTACGGTCGAAAAAAGACATATGTCCATCAAGTTCAACCAGGGAATTAAGGGGTAGGGGTGTGGCGCGATATTGGGGAAGGGATGAGATTTTATATTTCTTCATAAGCATTAATCTTATTTTGTCAATTAGGAACATTCAGCACCCACCCGCTATCAAGGCAGCTGCCTATCATGTCATGCCCTACCTGCACAGGTGTGCTGGCTACTCAAATGATCCAATTAAGGAGGCCATTTAGTCAGCAGCAGCAGAAGTCCTGTGCCTGGACGCTCCAACAGCGGCCAGACACAAGCAGAAGCAGAAGCAGCACCACCTTTTGTTTTTTGGCTGCAGCAGCAGCAGCAGCAAGGCCCACAGGGCTGGCTAGCTGGCTAGCCAGCAAGCAGGTAGCAATGAAAGTAGGAATCTTTCTTTTTAACCCTGTAAGGGGGTGGTGCCCTGTACCCGAAGATACTGCCATATCGGGTCAATGCATAGGGCGACGGAAGCAAGCTTCGAAATCGGCCCCCGTTCTCAAAAATCCATTTAATATATGGTCCCCAGATAGGGGACGTATCAGATATTAAACTGATAAGAACAGATACTACACTTGATCTTAGCCAAAAGGCCGAGAAGCGATAACCGTGAAAGGGGCGGGCCCAACAAGGTCCCCTTCATGGGCACTATCACTGCTTGCTGTCAGGGAGGCTGCCAGACAATTTTCCATGCACACTCTGGGCTGGGGGGCAGTCAACCACCAGTACACACAGCAGAACCTAAACCCATACCATTATTGCTAAGCAGCAAGACAGGGGCCCATTGCACTCCCACGGGGCCTTTTTAAATGCAATCCATAACCCGGATTTGCCAGGAACCCTTCTTACTCCTCCTACTTGCATGTGACACTGGGCTTAGGATCTGCATAGGAAACACACACACAAGCACACACCTACCTTTGTTGCCTGCAGATGCCTCCTTGGCTGTCCCCAAACGGTATCAAACCAACACCCACGGGAAGCTGTAAGCATAGAGGACATGCCTGCACCCCATTGGACTTACCTGTGTGGGTTAAACCCGGGTTATTTGACAACCTATGGCGGTGATGGTTCTGCTCAGGCAGAGCAGTGCTGATGCTCCTCATAAAGCTGTCGCTGCTGTGAAGGTTCTAGGTGACATCACAAATCCCTATGGTTACATACACAACAAAGCTGGGTTGTTGTTGTTTACACTCTGCAAGGCCTGTGGAAGTGAGTGACATCATAGCACTGTAGTTCTGAGGGTTCTAGATGGATGCAACAATCTCCTGTTGCTTCTATGAAGGCCATAATAGACGACATCACCAAACAGCTCCATAGTCACATACACAGCAAAGGAGAGATGTTGTTTACACCTAGTGATGTCAGTGGTATTGAGTGACATCACAGCACAGTGCTAAGGCTCCTGGGCCTGGACACAGCAGCGGCTGCAATATCTCAACGGAGAATACGTTTATATATATGTGTGTGTGTGCGCGTATATATATATATATATATATATATATATATATATATATATATATATATATTTCTCCGCCGAAATCACTTTTAAACCCATTTCCACCTTTTTTTCCCTTCTCTTCCTCTTACTTTTTTTTCACGTTTTTTTACGTTTTTCTCCTTTTCGCCTCTTTTCTGGGCGTATTATTCTTCTTTTTCTTCTTTTTTTTCGTCTAATGCATACCCCATCAGTGCAGCAATGCTTATTCAATACCGCCAGCAGATGGAGACACTGGGGGATAATTTTCTAAGGATTTATACTGATTTTTCCTGTCTGAATTTGTCGCACAGAAAGTTGCAGGCCAAATATGTGTGACATTTCTGCGACTTTAGCTTCTAGAGCATTTTTACAACATTATACATAGGTGCTGAATACATAAAAAGCGACTGTTCAGCGACAGACAAGTCGCATCGGCTGAAAGTAGGCCAGAATGTCAGTCCATGTTGGAGCAGGTTTAGATACAGTCTAAAGCATAGATCTCAAAGTCTGTGCACAGAATTTAGCAAGGGCCTCGCACCTTCTGATGCATCAGGTAGGTGCACAATAGCATAGCCTAACCCTCTGTACTTTGGTCTATATTGATGCGGGACATAGACAGCCAGCTGATGACCAATCCATTAGTGCAATGGATGGCTGGAAGCATTTGTCTTTGCCTTTGCAATACCACAGAAGCAATGCATGGTCAATGTACAGCAATGACACACCTGTGTGAACAGCCAGGAGACCCCCCCCCCCATGTTATGTTACATA
Organism: Hyla sarda; assembly: GCF_029499605.1. Taxonomy (NCBI): domain Eukaryota; kingdom Metazoa; phylum Chordata; class Amphibia; order Anura; family Hylidae; genus Hyla; species Hyla sarda. Next base: position 11,998 of record NW_026609165.1, read on the forward strand.
GTTACATAGTTAGTACGGTCGAAAAAAGACATATGTCCATCAAGTTCAACCAGGGAATTAAGGGGTAGGGGTGTGGCGCGATATTGGGGAAGGGATGAGATTTTATATTTCTTCATAAGCATTAATCTTATTTTGTCAATTAGGAACATTCAGCACCCACCCGCTATCAAGGCAGCTGCCTATCATGTCATGCCCTACCTGCACAGGTGTGCTGGCTACTCAAATGATCCAATTAAGGAGGCCATTTAGTCAGCAGCAGCAGAAGTCCTGTGCCTGGACGCTCCAACAGCGGCCAGACACAAGCAGAAGCAGAAGCAGCAGCAGCACCACCTTTTGTTTTTTGGCTGCAGCAGCAGCAGCAGCAAGGCCCACAGGGCTGGCTAGCTGGCTAGCCAGCAAGCAGGTAGCAATGAAAGTAGGAATCTTTCTTTTTAACCCTGTAAGGGGGTGGTGCACTGTACCCGAAGATACTGCCATATCGGGTCAATGCATAGGGCGACGGAAGCAAGCTTCGAAATCGGCCCCCGTTCTCAAAAATCCATTTAATATATGGTCTCCAGATAGGGGACGTATCAGATATTAAACTGATAAGAACAGATACTACACTTGATCTTAGCCAAAAGGCCGAGAAGCGATAACCGTGAAAGGGGCGGGCCCAACAAGGTCCCCTTCATGGGCACTATCACTGCTTGCTGTCAGGGAGGCTGCCAGACAATTTTCCATGCACACTCTGGGCTGGGGGGCAGTCAACCACCAGTACACACAGCAGAACCTAAACCCATACCATTATTGCTAAGCAGCAAGACAGGGGCCCATTGCACTCCCACGGGGCCTTTTTAAATGCAATCCATAACCCGGATTTGCCAGGAACCCTTCTTACTCCTCCTACTTGCATGTGACACTGGGCTTAGGATCTGCATAGGAAACACACACACAAGCACACACCTACCTTTGTTGCCTGCAGATGCCTCCTTGGCTGTCCCCAAACGGTATCAAACCAACACCCACGGGAAGCTGTAAGCATAGAGGACATGCCTGCACCCCATTGGACTTACCTGTGTGGGTTAAACCCGGGTTATTTGACAACCTATGGCGGTGATGGTTCTGCTCAGGCAGAGCAGTGCTGATGCTCCTCATAAAGCTGTCGCTGCTGTGAAGGTTCTAGGTGACATCACAAATCCCTATGGTTACATACACAACAAAGCTGGGTTGTTGTTGTTTACACTCTGCAAGGCCTGTGGAAGTGAGTGACATCATAGCACTGTAGTTCTGAGGGTTCTAGATGGATGCAACAATCTCCTGTTGCTTCTATGAAGGCCATAATAGACGACATCACCAAACAGCTCCATAGTCACATACACAGCAAAGGAGAGATGTTGTTTACACCTAGTGATGTCAGTGGTATTGAGTGACATCACAGCACAGTGCTAAGGCTCCTGGGCCTGGACACAGCAGCGGCTGCAATATCTCAACGGAGAATACGTTTATATATATGTGTGTGTGTGCGCGTATATATATATATATATATATATATATATATATATATATATATATATATATATATATTTCTCCGCCGAAATCACTTTTAAACCCATTTCCACCTTTTTTTCCCTTCTCTTCCTCTTACTTTTTTTTCACGTTTTTTTAAGTTTTTCTCCTTTTCGCCTCTTTTCTGGGCGTATTATTCTTCTTTTTCTTCTTTTTTTTCGTCTAATGCATACCCCATCAGTGCAGCAATGCTTATTCAATACCGCCAGCAGATGGAGACACTGGGGGATAATTTTCTAAGGATTTATACTGATTTTTCCTGTCTGAATTTGTCGCACAGAAAGTTGCAGGCCAAATATGTGTGACATTTCTGCGACTTTAGCTTCTAGAGCATTTTTACAACATTATACATAGGTGCTGAATACATAAAAAGCGACTGTTCAGCGACAGACAAGTCGCATCGGCTGAAAGTAGGCCAGAATGTCAGTCCATGTTGGAGCAGGTTTAGATACAGTCTAAAGCATAGATCTCAAAGTCTGTGCACAGAATTTAGCAAGGGCCTCGCACCTTCTGATGCATCAGGTAGGTGCACAATAGCATAGCCTAACCCTCTGTACTTTGGTCTATATTGATGCGGGACATAGACAGCCAGCTGATGACCAATCCATTAGTGCAATGGATGGCTGGAAGCATTTGTCTTTGCCTTTGCAATACCACAGAAGCAATGCATGGTCAATGTACAGCAATGACACACCTGTGTGAACAGCCAGGAGACCCCCCCCCCATGTTATGTTACATAGTTACATAGTTAGTACGGTCGAAAAAAGACATATGTCCATCAAGTTCAACCAGGGAATTAAGGGGTAGGGGTGTGGCGCGATATTGGGGAAGGGATGAGATTTTATATTTCTTCATAAGCATTAATCTTATTTTGTCAATTAGGAACATTCAGCACCCACCCGCTATCAAGGCAGCTGCCTATCATGTCATGCCCTACCTGCACAGGTGTGCTGGCTACTCAAATGATCCAATTAAGGAGGCCATTTAGTCAGCAGCAGCAGAAGTCCTGTGCCTGGACGCTCCAACAGCGGCCAGACACAAGCAGAAGCAGAAGCAGCAGCAGCACCACCTTTTGTTTTTTGGCTGCAGCAGCAGCAGCAGCAAGGCCCACAGGGCTGGCTAGCTGGCTAGCCAGCAAGCAGGTAGCAATGAAAGTAGGAATCTTTCTTTTTAACCCTGTAAGGGGGTGGTGCACTGTACCCGAAGATACTGCCATATCGGGTCAATGCATAGGGCGACGGAAGCAAGCTTCGAAATCGGCCCCCGTTCTCAAAAATCCATTTAATATATGGTCCCCAGATAGGGGACGTATCAGATATTAAACTGATAAGAACAGATACTACACTTGATCTTAGCCAAAAGGCCGAGAAGCGATAACCGTGAAAGGGGCGGGCCCAACAAGGTCCCCTTCATGGGCACTATCACTGCTTGCTGTCAGGGAGGCTGCCAGACAATTTTCCATGCACACTCTGGGCTGGGGGGCAGTCAACCACCAGTACACACAGCAGAACCTAAACCCATACCATTATTGCTAAGCAGCAAGACAGGGGCCCATTGCACTCCCACGGGGCCTTTTTAAATGCAATCCATAACCCGGATTTGCCAGGAACCCTTCTTACTCCTCCTACTTGCATGTGACACTGGGCTTAGGATCTGCATAGGAAACACACACACAAGCACACACCTACCTTTGTTGCCTGCAGATGCCTCCTTGGCTGTCCCCAAACGGTATCAAACCAACACCCACGGGAAGCTGTAAGCATAGAGGACATGCCTGCACCCCATTGGACTTACCTGTGTGGGTTAAACCCGGGTTATTTGACAACCTATGGCGGTGATGGTTCTGCTCAGGCAGAGCAGTGCTGATGCTCCTCATAAAGCTGTCGCTGCTGTGAAGGTTCTAGGTGACATCACAAATCCCTATGGTTACATACACAACAAAGCTGGGTTGTTGTTGTTTACACTCTGCAAGGCCTGTGGAAGTGAGTGACATCATAGCACTGTAGTTCTGAGGGTTCTAGATGGATGCAACAATCTCCTGTTGCTTCTATGAAGGCCATAATAGACGACATCACCAAACAGCTCCATAGTCACATACACAGCAAAGGAGAGATGTTGTTTACACCTAGTGATGTCAGTGGTATTGAGTGACATCACAGCACAGTGCTAAGGCTCCTGGGCCTGGACACAGCAGCGGCTGCAATATCTCAACGGAGAATACGTTTATATATATGTGTGTGTGTGCGTGTATATATATATATATATATATATATATATATATATATATATATATATATATTTCTCCGCCGAAATCACTTTTAAACCCATTTCCACCTTTTTTTTCCCTTCTCTTCCTCTTACTTTTTTTTCACGTTTTTTTACGTTTTTCTCCTTTTCGCCTCTTTTCTGGGCGTATTATTCTTCTTTTTCTTCTTTTTTTTCGTCTAATGCATACCCCATCAGTGCAGCAATGCTTATTCAATACCGCCAGCAGATGGAGACACTGGGGGATAATTTTCTAAGGATTTATACTGATTTTTCCTGTCTGAATTTGTCGCACAGAAAGTTGCAGGCCAAATATGTGTGACATTTCTGCGACTTTAGCTTCTAGAGCATTTTTACAACATTATACATAGGTGCTGAATACATAAAAAGCGACTGTTCAGCGACAGACAAGTCGCATCGGCTGAAAGTAGGCCAGAATGTCAGTCCATGTTGGAGCAGGTTTAGATACAGTCTAAAGCATAGATCTCAAAGTCTGTGCACAGAATTTAGCAAGGGCCTCGCACCTTCTGATGCATCAGGTAGGTGCACAATAGCATAGCCTAACCCTCTGTACTTTGGTCTATATTGATGCGGGACATAGACAGCCAGCTGATGACCAATCCATTAGTGCAATGGATGGCTGGAAGCATTTGTCTTTGCCTTTGCAATACCACAGAAGCAATGCATGGTCAATGTACAGCAATGACACACCTGTGTGAACAGCCAGGAGACCCCCCCCCCCCCCATGTTATGTTACATAGTTACATAGTTAGTACGGTCGAAAAAAGACATATGTCCATCAAGTTCAACCAGGGAATTAAGGGGTAGGGGTGTGGCGCGATATTGGGGAAGGGATGAGATTTTATATTTCTTCATAAGCATTAATCTTATTTTGTCAATTAGGAACATTCAGCACCCACCCGCTATCAAGGCAGCTGCCTATCATGTCATGCCCTACCTGCACAGGTGTGCTGGCTACTCAAATGATCCAATTAAGGAGGCCATTTAGTCAGCAGCAGCAGAAGTCCTGTGCCTGGACGCTCCAACAGCAGCCAGACACAAGCAGAAGCAGAAGCAGCAGCAGCACCACCTTTTGTTTTTTGGCTGCAGCAGCAGCAGCAGCAGCAAGGCCCACAGGGCTGGCTAGCTGGCTAGCCAGCAAGCAGGTAGCAATGAAAGTAGGAATCTTTCTTTTTAACCCTGTAAGGGGGTGGTGCACTGTACCCGAAGATACTGCCATATCGGGTCAATGCATAGGGCGACGGAAGCAAGCTTCGAAATCGGCCCCCGTTCTCAAAAATCCATTTAATATATGGTCCCCAGACAGGGGACGTATCAGATATTAAACTGATAAGAACAGATACTACACTTGATCTTAGCCAAAAGGCCGAGAAGCGATAACCGTGAAAGGGGCGGGCCCAACAAGGTCCCCTTCATGGGCACTATCACTGCTTGCTGTCAGGGAGGCTGCCAGACAATTTTCCATGCACACTCTGGGCTGGGGGGCAGTCAACCACCAGTACACACAGCAGAACCTAAACCCATACCATTATTGCTAAGCAGCAAGACAGGGGCCCATTGCACTCCCACGGGGCCTTTTTAAATGCAATCCATAACCCGGATTTGCCAGGAACCCTTCTTACTCCTCCTACTTGCATGTGACACTGGGCTTAGGATCTGCATAGGAAACACACACACAAGCACACACCTACCTTTGTTGCCTGCAGATGCCTCCTTGGCTGTCCCCAAACGGTATCAAACCAACACCCACGGGAAGCTGTAAGCATAGAGGACATGCCTGCACCCCATTGGACTTACCTGTGTGGGTTAAACCCGGGTTATTTGACAACCTATGGCGGTGATGGTTCTGCTCAGGCAGAGCAGTGCTGATGCTCCTCATAAAGCTGTCGCTGCTGTGAAGGTTCTAGGTGACATCACAAATCCCTATGGTTACATACACAACAAAGCTGGGTTGTTGTTGTTTACACTCTGCAAGGCCTGTGGAAGTGAGTGACATCATAGCACTGTAGTTCTGAGGGTTCTAGATGGATGCAACAATCTCCTGTTGCTTCTATGAAGGCCATAATAGACGACATCACCAAACAGCTCCATAGTCACATACACAGCAAAGGAGAGATGTTGTTTACACCTAGTGATGTCAGTGGTATTGAGTGACATCACAGCACAGTGCTAAGGCTCCTGGGCCTGGACACAGCAGCGGCTGCAATATCTCAACGGAGAATACGTTTATATATATGTGTGTGTGTGCGCGTATATATATATATATATATATATATATATATATATATTTCTCCGCCGAAATCACTTTTAAACCCATTTCCACCTTTTTTTCCCTTCTCTTCCTCTTACTTTTTTTTCACGTTTTTTTACGTTTTTCTCCTTTTCGCCTCTTTTCTGGGCGTATTATTCTTCTTTTTCTTCTTTTTTTTCGTCTAATGCATACCCCATCAGTGCAGCAATGCTTATTCAATACCGCCAGCAGATGGAGACACTGGGGGATAATTTTCTAAGGATTTATACTGATTTTTCCTGTCTGAATTTGTCGCACAGAAAGTTGCAGGCCAAATATGTGTGACATTTCTGCGACTTTAGCTTCTAGAGCATTTTTACAACATTATACATAGGTGCTGAATACATAAAAAGCGACTGTTCAGCGACAGACAAGTCGCATCGGCTGAAAGTAGGCCAGAATGTCAGTCCATGTTGGAGCAGGTTTAGATACAGTCTAAAGCATAGATCTCAAAGTCTGTGCACAGAATTTAGCAAGGGCCTCGCACCTTCTGATGCATCAGGTAGGTGCACAATAGCATAGCCTAACCCTCTGTACTTTGGTCTATATTGATGCGGGACATAGACAGCCAGCTGATGACCAATCCATTAGTGCAATGGATGGCTGGAAGCATTTGTCTTTGCCTTTGCAATACCACAGAAGCAATGCATGGTCAATGTACAGCAATGACACACCTGTGTGAACAGCCAGGAGACCCCCCCCCCCCCCCATGTTATGTTACATAGTTACATAGTTAGTACGGTCGAAAAAAGACATATGTCCATCAAGTTCAACCAGGGAATTAAGGGGGGTAGGGGTGTGGCGCGATATTGGGGAAGGGATGAGATTTTATATTTCTTCATAAGCATTAATCTTATTTTGTCAATTAGGAACATTCAGCACCCACCCGCTATCAAGGCAGCTGCCTATCATGTCATGCCCTACCTGCACAGGTGTGCTGGCTACTCAAATGATCCAATTAAGGAGGCCATTTAGTCAGCAGCAGCAGAAGTCCTGTGCCTGGACGCTCCAACAGCGGCCAGACACAAGCAGAAGCAGAAGCAGCAGCAGCACCACCTTTTGTTTTTTGGCTGCAGCAGCAGCAGCAGCAAGGCCCACAGGGCTGGCTAGCTGGCTAGCCAGCAAGCAGGTAGCAATGAAAGTAGGAATCTTTCTTTTTAACCCTGTAAGGGGGTGGTGCACTGTACCCGAAGATACTGCCATATCGGGTCAATGCATAGGGCGACGGAAGCAAGCTTCGAAATCGGCCCCCGTTCTCAAAAATCCATTTAATATATGGTCCCCAGATAGGGGACGTATCAGATATTAAACTGATAAGAACAGATACTACACTTGATCTTAGCCAAAAGGCCGAGAAGCGATAACCGTGAAAGGGGCGGGCCCAACAAGGTCCCCTTCATGGGCACTATCACTGCTTGCTGTCAGGGAGGCTGCCAGACAATTTTCCATGCACACTCTGGGCTGGGGGGCAGTCAACCACCAGTACACACAGCAGAACCTAAACCCATACCATTATTGCTAAGCAGCAAGACAGGGGCCCATTGCACTCCCACGGGGCCTTTTTAAATGCAATCCATAACCCGGATTTGCCAGGAACCCTTCTTACTCCTCCTACTTGCATGTGACACTGGGCTTAGGATCTGCATAGGAAACACACACACAAGCACACACCTACCTTTGTTGCCTGCAGATGCCTCCTTGGCTGTCCCCAAACGGTATCAAACCAACACCCACGGGAAGCTGTAAGCATAGAGGACATGCCTGCACCCCATTGGACTTACCTGTGTGGGTTAAACCCGGGTTATTTGACAACCTATGGCGGTGATGGTTCTGCTCAGGCAGAGCAGTGCTGATGCTCCTCATAAAGCTGTCGCTGCTGTGAAGGTTCTAGGTGACATCACAAATCCCTATGGTTACATACACAACAAAGCTGGGTTGTTGTTGTTTACACTCTGCAAGGCCTGTGGAAGTGAGTGACATCATAGCACTGTAGTTCTGAGGGTTCTAGATGGATGCAACAATCTCCTGTTGCTTCTATGAAGGCCATAATAGACGACATCACCAAACAGCTCCATAGTCACATACACAGCAAAGGAGAGATGTTGTTTACACCTAGTGATGTCAGTGGTATTGAGTGACATCACAGCACAGTGCTAAGGCTCCTGGGCCTGGACACAGCAGCGGCTGCAATATCTCAACGGAGAATACGTTTATATATATGTGTGTGTGTGCGCGTATATATATATATATATATATATATATATATATATATATATATATATATATTTCTCCGCCGAAATCACTTTTAAACCCATTTCCACCTTTTTTTCCCTTCTCTTCCTCTTACTTTTTTTTCACGTTTTTTTTACGTTTTTCTCCTTTTCGCCTCTTTTCTGGGCGTATTATTCTTCTTTTTCTTCTTTTTTTTCGTCTAATGCATACCCCATCAGTGCAGCAATGCTTATTCAATACCGCCAGCAGATGGAGACACTGGGGGATAATTTTCTAAGGATTTATACTGATTTTTCCTGTCTGAATTTGTCGCACAGAAAGTTGCAGGCCAAATATGTGTGACATTTCTGCGACTTTAGCTTCTAGAGCATTTTTACAACATTATACATAGGTGCTGAATACATAAAAAGCGACTGTTCAGCGACAGACAAGTCGCATCGGCTGAAAGTAGGCCAGAATGTCAGTCCATGTTGGAGCAGGTTTAGATACAGTCTAAAGCATAGATCTCAAAGTCTGTGCACAGAATTTAGCAAGGGCCTCGCACCTTCTGATGCATCAGGTAGGTGCACAATAGCATAGCCTAACCCTCTGTACTTTGGTCTATATTGATGCGGGACATAGACAGCCAGCTGATGACCAATCCATTAGTGCAATGGATGGCTGGAAGCATTTGTCTTTGCCTTTGCAATACCACAGAAGCAATGCATGGTCAATGTACAGCAATGACACACCTGTGTGAACAGCCAGGAGACCCCCCCCCCCCCCCCCATGTTATGTTACATAGTTACATAGTTAGTACGGTCGAAAAAAGACATATGTCCATCAAGTTCAACCAGGGAATTAAGGGGTAGGGGTGTGGCGCGATATTGGGGAAGGGATGAGATTTTATATTTCTTCATAAGCATTAATCTTATTTTGTCAATTAGGAACATTCAGCACCCACCCGCTATCAAGGCAGCTGCCTATCATGTCATGCCCTACCTGCACAGGTGTGCTGGCTACTCAAATGATCCAATTAAGGAGGCCATTTAGTCAGCAGCAGCAGAAGTCCTGTGCCTGGACGCTCCAACAGCGGCCAGACACAAGCAGAAGCAGAAGCAGCAGCAGCAGCACCACCTTTTGTTTTTTGGCTGCAGCAGCAGCAGCAGCAAGGCCCACAGGGCTGGCTAGCTGGCTAGCCAGCAAGCAGGTAGCAATGAAAGTAGGAATCTTTCTTTTTAACCCTGTAAGGGGGTGGTGCACTGTACCCGAAGATACTGCCATATCGGGTCAATGCATAGGGCGACGGAAGCAAGCTTCGAAATCGGCCCCCGTTCTCAAAAATCCATTTAATATATGGTCCCCAGATAGGGGACGTATCAGATATTAAACTGATAAGAACAGATTTTTTTTTTTTTTTTATCTAAAGCCGAGGAACGTGCTTTCGATTCACCCAAAGTGCAAGAAAAAGTGCAAACGTGTTACACTAAAAAAAACGTGCACAAAGGATGCGGTCTATCGCAAGCCCTTCTCCGATAGGAGAGAGGCCCCCCAACAAACCTTACCCTTCGCCTCCAGACCAAAAGGTACCTGCGAGGTTCCAGGTTCGATGTCCCTTTTCGCCGAAGCTACTAGGAGACCACAAATGCTCCCGGCATCCCCCTTGGCGTTAGCCAAGGTATCTGCCCGCAGAGCCGATTACGGTAGGTACCCTGCGAAGCAGGAGTACCCGGGGTGTTTGCAGGGAGGTGCGGAACCTAATGGCCACACACACCTCCCCTAGACCGCCAGGAGGGACACCCAGAAGGGCTACCGCATCCTGACAAATCCTGTGAACACACAACACGCAAAAAGTGACACAGTGAGACAAAAAATAAATAAATAAGTGAATGTGTGCAGATATACTGCCCGGACATCCGGCCGGATCTATAAAAATTTCTCTGATCCTAGCCAGAAGGCCGGGAATCAAGAGGTGAGTGCCACAAGGTGAAGAGATTATGGTGCCCGTGCTTCAACTCAGTGAGCCTATTCTCCCAGTGAGTTTCGGCACCTCGGGGTCACCACTCCCCGAGGCACAAAAGTACCTCGGCTCTAGACCCTCTCAGCCTCATGGCGAGACCCGGAGGGAACAGGTCACATCGGGGCAGCCGTCGAGCTGATTCCTCAGAACCAGCCCCGGAAAGCCCTGGTACACCTGCATCCTCCATGCAGCACCCATCCCCACCAGCATGAAAACTGATAAGAACAGATACTACACTTGATCTTAGCCAAAAGGCCGAGAAGCGATAACCGTGAAAGGGGCGGGCCCAACAAGGTCCCCTTCATGGGCACTATCACTGCTTGCTGTCAGGGAGGCTGCCAGACAATTTTCCATGCACACTCTGGGCTGGGGGGCAGTCAACCACCAGTACACACAGCAGAACCTAAACCCATACCATTATTGCTAAGCAGCAAGACAGGGGCCCATTGCACTCCCACGGGGCCTTTTTAAATGCAATCCATAACCCGGATTTGCCAGGAACCCTTCTTACTCCTCCTACTTGCATGTGACACTGGGCTTAGGATCTGCATAGGAAACACACACACAAGCACACACCTACCTTTGTTGCCTGCAGATGCCTCCTTGGCTGTCCCCAAACGGTATCAAACCAACACCCACGGGAAGCTGTAAGCATAGAGGACATGCCTGCACCCCATTGGACTTACCTGTGTGGGTTAAACCCGGGTTATTTGACAACCTATGGCGGTGATGGTTCTGCTCAGGCAGAGCAGTGCTGATGCTCCTCATAAAGCTGTCGCTGCTGTGAAGGTTCTAGGTGACATCACAAATCCCTATGGTTACATACACAACAAAGCTGGGTTGTTGTTGTTTACACTCTGCAAGGCCTGTGGAAGTGAGTGACATCATAGCACTGTAGTTCTGAGGGTTCTAGATGGATGCAACAATCTCCTGTTGCTTCTATGAAGGCCATAATAGACGACATCACCAAACAGCTCCATAGTCACATACACAGCAAAGGAGAGATGTTGTTTACACCTAGTGATGTCAGTGGTATTGAGTGACATCACAGCACAGTGCTAAGGCTCCTGGGCCTGGACACAGCAGCGGCTGCAATATCTCAACGGAGAATACGTTTATATATATGTGTGTGTGTGCGCGTATATATATATATATATATATATATATATATATATATTTCTCCGCCGAAATCACTTTTAAACCCATTTCCACCTTTTTTTCCCTTCTCTTCCTCTTACTTTTTTTTCACGTTTTTTTACGTTTTTCTCCTTTTCGCCTCTTTTCTGGGCGTATTATTCTTCTTTTTCTTCTTTTTTTTCGTCTAATGCATACCCCATCAGTGCAGCAATGCTTATTCAATACCGCCAGCAGATGGAGACACTGGGGGATAATTTTCTAAGGATTTATACTGATTTTTCCTGTCTGAATTTGTCGCACAGAAAGTTGCAGGCCAAATATGTGTGACATTTCTGCGACTTTAGCTTCTAGAGCATTTTTACAACATTATACATAGGTGCTGAATACATAAAAAGCGACTGTTCAGCGACAGACAAGTCGCATCGGCTGAAAGTAGGCCAGAATGTCAGTCCATGTTGGAGCAGGTTTAGATACAGTCTAAAGCATAGATCTCAAAGTCTGTGCACAGAATTTAGCAAGGGCCTCGCACCTTCTGATGCATCAGGTAGGTGCACAATAGCATAGCCTAACCCTCTGTACTTTGGTCTATATTGATGCGGGACATAGACAGCCAGCTGATGACCAATCCATTAGTGCAATGGATGGCTGGAAGCATTTGTCTTTGCCTTTGCAATACCACAGAAGCAATGCATGGTCAATGTACAGCAATGACACACCTGTGTGAACAGCCAGGAGACCCCCCCCCCCCCCATGTTATGTTACATAGTTACATAGTTAGTACGGTCGAAAAAAGACATATGTCCATCAAGTTCAACCAGGGAATTAAGGGGTAGGGGTGTGGCGCGATATTGGGGAAGGGATGAGATTTTATATTTCTTCATAAGCATTAATCTTATTTTGTCAATTAGGAACATTCAGCACCCACCCGCTATCAAGGCAGCTGCCTATCATGTCATGCCCTACCTGCACAGGTGTGCTGGCTACTCAAATGATCCAATTAAGGAGGCCATTTAGTCAGCAGCAGCAGAAGTCCTGTGCCTGGACGCTCCAACAGCGGCCAGACACAAGCAGAAGCAGAAGCAGCAGCAGCACCACCTTTTGTTTTTTGGCTGCAGCAGCAGCAGCAGCAAGGCCCACAGGGCTGGCTAGCTGGCTAGCCAGCAAGCAGGTAGCAATGAAAGTAGGAATCTTTCTTTTTAACCCTGTAAGGGGGTGGTGCACTGTACCCGAAGATACTGCCATATCGGGTCAATGCATAGGGCGACGGAAGCAAGCTTCGAAATCGGCCCCCGTTCTCAAAAATCCATTTAATATATGGTCCCCAGATAGGGGACGTATCAGATATTAAACTGATAAGAACAGATACTACACTTGATCTTAGCCAAAAGGCCGAGAAGCGATAACCGTGAAAGGGGCGGGCCCAACAAGGTCCCCTTCATGGGCACTATCACTGCTTGCTGTCAGGGAGGCTGCCAGACAATTTTCCATGCACACTCTGGGCTGGGGGGCAGTCAACCACCAGTACACACAGCAGAACCTAAACCCATACCATTATTGCTAAGCAGCAAGACAGGGGCCCATTGCACTCCCACGGGGCCTTTTTAAATGCAATCCATAACCCGGATTTGCCAGGAACCCTTCTTACTCCTCCTACTTGCATGTGACACTGGGCTTAGGATCTGCATAGGAAACACACACACAAGCACACACCTACCTTTGTTGCCTGCAGATGCCTCCTTGGCTGTCCCCAAACGGTATCAAACCAACACCCACGGGAAGCTGTAAGCATAGAGGACATGCCTGCACCCCATTGGACTTACCTGTGTGGGTTAAACCCGGGTTATTTGACAACCTATGGCGGTGATGGTTCTGCTCAGGCAGAGCAGTGCTGATGCTCCTCATAAAGCTGTCGCTGCTGTGAAGGTTCTAGGTGACATCACAAATCCCTATGGTTACATACACAACAAAGCTGGGTTGTTGTTGTTTACACTCTGCAAGGCCTGTGGAAGTGAGTGACATCATAGCACTGTAGTTCTGAGGGTTCTAGATGGATGCAGCAATCTCCTGTTGCTTCTATGAAGGCCATAATAGACGACATCACCAAACAGCTCCATAGTCACATACACAGCAAAGGAGAGATGTTGTTTACACCTAGTGATGTCAGTGGTATTGAGTGACATCACAGCACAGTGCTAAGGCTCCTGGGCCTGGACACAGCAGCGGCTGCAATATCTCAACGGAGAATACGTTTATATATATGTGTGTGTGTGCGCGTATATATATATATATATATATATATATATATTTCTCCGCCGAAATCACTTTTAAACCCATTTCCACCTTTTTTTCCCTTCTCTTCCTCTTACTTTTTTTTCACGTTTTTTTACGTTTTTCTCCTTTTCGCCTCTTTTCTGGGCGTATTATTCTTCTTTTTCTTCTTTTTTTTCGTCTAATGCATACCCCATCAGTGCAGCAATGCTTATTCAATACCGCCAGCAGATGGAGACACTGGGGGATAATTTTCTAAGGATTTATACTGATTTTTCCTGTCTGAATTTGTCGCACAGAAAGTTGCAGGCCAAATATGTGTGACATTTCTGCGACTTTAGCTTCTAGAGCATTTTTACAACATTATACATAGGTGCTGAATACATAAAAAGCGACTGTTCAGCGACAGACAAGTCGCATCGGCTGAAAGTAGGCCAGAATGTCAGTCCATGTTGGAGCAGGTTTAGATACAGTCTAAAGCATAGATCTCAAAGTCTGTGCACAGAATTTAGCAAGGGCCTCGCACCTTCTGATGCATCAGGTAGGTGCACAATAGCATAGCCTAACCCTCTGTACTTTGGTCTATATTGATGCGGGACATAGACAGCCAGCTGATGACCAATCCATTAGTGCAATGGATGGCTGGAAGCATTTGTCTTTGCCTTTGCAATACCACAGAAGCAATGCATGGTCAATGTACAGCAATGACACACCTGTGTGAACAGCCAGGAGACCCCCCCCCCCCCCCCCCCCCCCATGTTATGTTACATAGTTACATAGTTAGTACGGTCGAAAAAAGACATATGTCCATCAAGTTCAACCAGGGAATTAAGGGGTAGGGGTGTGGCGCGATATTGGGGAAGGGATGAGATTTTATATTTCTTCATAAGCATTAATCTTATTTTGTCAATTAGGAACATTCAGCACCCACCCGCTATCAAGGAAGCTGCCTATCATGTCATGCCCTACCTGCACAGGTGTGCTGGCTACTCAAATGATCCAATTAAGGAGGCCATTTAGTCAGCAGCAGCAGAAGTCCTGTGCCTGGACGCTCCAACAGCGGCCAGACACAAGCAGAAGCAGAAGCAGCAGCAGCACCACCTTTTGTTTTTTGGCTGCAGCAGCAGCAGCAGCAGCAAGGCCCACAGGGCTGGCTAGCTGGCTAGCCAGCAAGCAGGTAGCAATGAAAGTAGGAATCTTTCTTTTTAACCCTGTAAGGGGGTGGTGCACTGTACCCGAAGATACTGCCATATCGGGTCAATGCATAGGGCGACGGAAGCAAGCTTCGAAATCGGCCCCCGTTCTCAAAAATCCATTTAATATATGGTCCCCAGATAGGGGACGTATCAGATATTAAACTGATAAGAACAGATACTACACTTGATCTTAGCCAAAAGGCCGAGAAGCGATAACCGTGAAAGGGGCGGGCCCAACAAGGTCCCCTTCATGGGCACTATCACTGCTTGCTGTCAGGGAGGCTGCCAGACAATTTTCCATGCACACTCTGGGCTGGGGGGCAGTCAACCACCAGTACACACAGCAGAACCTAAACCCATACCATTATTGCTAAGCAGCAAGACAGGGGCCCATTGCACTCCCACGGGGCCTTTTTAAATGCAATCCATAACCCGGATTTGCCAGGAACCCTTCTTACTCCTCCTACTTGCATGTGACACTGGGCTTAGGATCTACATAGGAAACACACACACAAGCACACACCTACCTTTGTTGCCTGCAGATGCCTCCTTGGCTGTCCCCAAACGGTATCAAACCAACACCCACGGGAAGCTGTAAGCATAGAGGACATGCCTGCACCCCATTGGACTTACCTGTGTGGGTTAAACCCGGGTTATTTGACAACCTATGGCGGTGATGGTTCTGCTCAGGCAGAGCAGTGCTGATGCTCCTCATAAAGCTGTCGCTGCTGTGAAGGTTCTAGGTGACATCACAAATCCCTATGGTTACATACACAACAAAGCTGGGTTGTTGTTGTTTACACTCTGCAAGGCCTGTGGAAGTGAGTGACATCATAGCACTGTAGTTCTGAGGGTTCTAGATGGATGCAACAATCTCCTGTTGCTTCTATGAAGGCCATAATAGACGACATCACCAAACAGCTCCATAGTCACATACACAGCAAAGGAGAGATGTTGTTTACACCTAGTGATGTCAGTGGTATTGAGTGACATCACAGCACAGTGCTAAGGCTCCTGGGCCTGGACACAGCAGCGGCTGCAATATCTCAACGGAGAATACGTTTATATATATGTGTGTGTGTGCGCGTATATATATATATATATATATATATATATATATATATATATATATATATTTCTCCGCCGAAATCACTTTTAAACCCATTTCCACCTTTTTTTCCCTTCTCTTCCTCTTACTTTTTTTTCACGTTTTTTTACGTTTTTCTCCTTTTCGCCTCTTTTCTGGGCGTATTATTCTTCTTTTTCTTCTTTTTTTTCGTCTAATGCATACCCCATCAGTGCAGCAATGCTTATTCAATACCGCCAGCAGATGGAGACACTGGGGGATAATTTTCTAAGGATTTATACTGATTTTTCCTGTCTGAATTTGTCGCACAGAAAGTTGCAGGCCAAATATGTGTGACATTTCTGCGACTTTAGCTTCTAGAGCATTTTTACAACATTATACATAGGTGCTGAATACATAAAAAGCGACTGTTCAGCGACAGACAAGTCGCATCGGCTGAAAGTAGGCCAGAATGTCAGTCCATGTTGGAGCAGGTTTAGATACAGTCTAAAGCATAGATCTCAAAGTCTGTGCACAGAATTTAGCAAGGGCCTCGCACCTTCTGATGCATCAGGTAGGTGCACAATAGCATAGCCTAACCCTCTGTACTTTGGTCTATATTGATGCGGGACATAGACAGCCAGCTGATGACCAATCCATTAGTGCAATGGATGGCTGGAAGCATTTGTCTTTGCCTTTGCAATACCACAGAAGCAATGCATGGTCAATGTACAGCAATGACACACCTGTGTGAACAGCCAGGAGACCCCCCCCCCCCCCCCCCCCATGTTATGTTACATAGTTACATAGTTAGTACGGTCGAAAAAAGACATATGTCCATCAAGTTCAACCAGGGAATTAAGGGGTAGGGGTGTGGCGCGATATTGGGGAAGGGATGAGATTTTATATTTCTTCATAAGCATTAATCTTATTTTGTCAATTAGGAACATTCAGCACCCACCCGCTATCAAGGCAGCTGCCTATCATGTCATGCCCTACCTGCACAGGTGTGCTGGCTACTCAAATGATCCAATTAAGGAGGCCATTTAGTCAGCAGCAGCAGAAGTCCTGTGCCTGGACGCTCCAACAGCGGCCAGACACAAGCAGAAGCAGAAGCAGCAGCAGCACCACCTTTTGTTTTTTGGCTGCAGCAGCAGCAGCAGCAAGGCCCACAGGGCTGGCTAGCTGGCTAGCCAGCAAGCAGGTAGCAATGAAAGTAGGAATCTTTCTTTTTAACCCTGTAAGGGGGTGGTGCACTGTACCCGAAGATACTGCCATATCGGGTCAATGCATAGGGCGACGGAAGCAAGCTTCGAAATCGGCCCCCGTTCTCAAAAATCCATTTAATATATGGTCCCCAGATAGGGGACGTATCAGATATTAAACTGATAAGAACAGATACTACACTTGATCTTAGCCAAAAGGCCGAGAAGCGATAACCGTGAAAGGGGCGGGCCCAACAAGGTCCCCTTCATGGGCACTATCACTGCTTGCTGTCAGGGAGGCTGCCAGACAATTTTCCATGCACACTCTGGGCTGGGGGGCAGTCAACCACCAGTACACACAGCAGAACCTAAACCCATACCATTATTGCTAAGCAGCAAGACAGGGGCCCATTGCACTCCCACGGGGCCTTTTTAAATGCAATCCATAACCCGGATTTGCCAGGAACCCTTCTTACTCCTCCTACTTGCATGTGACACTGGGCTTAGGATCTGCATAGGAAACACACACACAAGCACACACCTACCTTTGTTGCCTGCAGATGCCTCCTTGGCTGTCCCCAAACGGTATCAAACCAACACCCACGGGAAGCTGTAAGCATAGAGGACATGCCTGCACCCCATTGGACTTACCTGTGTGGGTTAAACCCGGGTTATTTGACAACCTATGGCGGTGATGGTTCTGCTCAGGCAGAGCAGTGCTGATGCTCCTCATAAAGCTGTCGCTGCTGTGAAGGTTCTAGGTGACATCACAAATCCCTATGGTTACATACACAACAAAGCTGGGTTGTTGTTGTTTACACTCTGCAAGGCCTGTGGAAGTGAGTGACATCATAGCACTGTAGTTCTGAGGGTTCTAGATGGATGCAACAATCTCCTGTTGCTTCTATGAAGGCCATAATAGACGACATCACCAAACAGCTCCATAGTCACATACACAGCAAAGGAGAGATGTTGTTTACACCTAGTGATGTCAGTGGTATTGAGTGACATCACAGCACAGTGCTAAGGCTCCTGGGCCTGGACACAGCAGCGGCTGCAATATCTCAACGGAGAATACGTTTATATATATGTGTGTGTGTGCGCGTATATATATATATATATATATATATATATATATATATATATATATTTCTCCGCCGAAATCACTTTTAAACCCATTTCCACCTTTTTTTCCCTTCTCTTCCTCTTACTTTTTTTTCACGTTTTTTTACGTTTTTCTCCTTTTCGCCTCTTTTCTGGGCGTATTATTCTTCTTTTTCTTCTTTTTTTTCGTCTAATGCATACCCCATCAGTGCAGCAATGCTTATTCAATACCGCCAGCAGATGGAGACACTGGGGGATAATTTTCTAAGGATTTATACTGATTTTTCCTGTCTGAATTTGTCGCACAGAAAGTTGCAGGCCAAATATGTGTGACATTTCTGCGACTTTAGCTTCTAGAGCATTTTTACAACATTATACATAGGTGCTGAATACATAAAAAGCGACTGTTCAGCGACAGACAAGTCGCATCGGCTGAAAGTAGGCCAGAATGTCAGTCCATGTTGGAGCAGGTTTAGATACAGTCTAAAGCATAGATCTCAAAGTCTGTGCACAGAATTTAGCAAGGGCCTCGCACCTTCTGATGCATCAGGTAGGTGCACAATAGCATAGCCTAACCCTCTGTACTTTGGTCTATATTGATGCGGGACATAGACAGCCAGCTGATGACCAATCCATTAGTGCAATGGATGGCTGGAAGCATTTGTCTTTGCCTTTGCAATACCACAGAAGCAATGCATGGTCAATGTACAGCAATGACACACCTGTGTGAACAGCCAGGAGACCCCCCCCCCCCCCCCCCCCCCCATGTTATGTTACATAGTTACATAGTTAGTACGGTCGAAAAAAGACATATGTCCATCAAGTTCAACCAGGGAATTAAGGGGTAGGGGTGTGGCGCGATATTGGGGAAGGGATGAGATTTTATATTTCTTCATAAGCATTAATCTTATTTTGTCAATTAGGAACATTCAGCACCCACCCGCTATCAAGGCAGCTGCCTATCATGTCATGCCCTACCTGCACAGGTGTGCTGGCTACTCAAATGATCCAATTAAGGAGGCCATTTAGTCAGCAGCAGCAGAAGTCCTGTGCCTGGACGCTCCAACAGCGGCCAGACACAAGCAGAAGCAGAAGCAGCAGCAGCAGCAGCAAGGCCCACAGGGCTGGCTAGCTGGCTAGCCAGCAAGCAGGTAGCAATGAAAGTAGGAATCTTTCTTTTTAACCCTGTAAGAGGGTGGTGCACTGTACCCGAAGATACTGCCATATCGGGTCAATGCATAGGGCGACGGAAGCAAGCTTCGAAATCGGCCCCCGTTCTCAAAAATCCATTTAATATATGGTCCCCAGATAGGGGACGTATCAGATATTAAACTGATAAGAACAGATACTACACTTGATCTTAGCCAAAAGGCCGAGAAGCGATAACCGTGAAAGGGGCGGGCCCAACAAGGTCCCCTTCATGGGCACTATCACTGCTTGCTGTCAGGGAGGCTGCCAGACAATTTTCCATGCACACTCTGGGCTGGGGGGCAGTCAACCACCAGTACACACAGCAGAACCTAAACCCATACCATTATTGCTAAGCAGCAAGACAGGGGCCCATTGCACTCCCACGGGGCCTTTTTAAATGCAATCCATAACCCGTATTTGCCAGGAACCCTTCTTACTCCTCCTACTTGCATGTGACACTGGGCTTAGGATCTGCATAGGAAACACACACACAAGCACACACCTACCTTTGTTGCCTGCAGATGCCTCCTTGGCTGTCCCCAAACGGTATCAAACCAACACCCACGGGAAGCTGTAAGCATAGAGGACATGCCTGCACCCCATTGGACTTACCTGTGTGGGTTAAACCCGGGTTATTTGACAACCTATGGCGGTGATGGTTCTGCTCAGGCAGAGCAGTGCTGATGCTCCTCATAAAGCTGTCGCTGCTGTGAAGGTTCTAGGTGACATCACAAATCCCTATGGTTACATACACAACAAAGCTGGGTTGTTGTTGTTTACACTCTGCAAGGCCTGTGGAAGTGAGTGACATCATAGCACTGTAGTTCTGAGGGTTCTAGATGGATGCAACAATCTCCTGTTGCTTCTATGAAGGCCATAATAGACGACATCACCAAACAGCTCCATAGTCACATACACAGCAAAGGAGAGATGTTGTTTACACCTAGTGATGTCAGTGGTATTGAGTGACATCACAGCACAGTGCTAAGGCTCCTGGGCCTGGACACAGCAGCGGCTGCAATATCTCAACGGAGAATACGTTTATATATATGTGTGTGTGTGCGCGTATATATATATATATATATATATATATATATATATATATATATATATATATATTTCTCCGCCGAAATCACTTTTAAACCCATTTCCACCTTTTTTTCCCTTCTCTTCCTCTTACTTTTTTTTCACGTTTTTTTACGTTTTTCTCCTGGGCGTATTATTCTTCTTTTTCTTCTTTTTTTTCGTCTAATGCATACCCCATCAGTGCAGCAATGCTTATTCAATACCGCCAGCAGATGGAGACACTGGGGGATAATTTTCTAAGGATTTATACTGATTTTTCCTGTCTGAATTTGTCGCACAGAAAGTTGCAGGCCAAATATGTGTGACATTTCTGCGACTTTAGCTTCTAGAGCATTTTTACAACATTATACATAGGTGCTGAATACATAAAAAGCGACTGTTCAGCGACAGACAAGTCGCATCGGCTGAAAGTAGGCCAGAATGTCAGTCCATGTTGGAGCAGGTTTAGATACAGTCTAAAGCATAGATCTCAAAGTCTGTGCACAGAATTTAGCAAGGGCCTCGCACCTTCTGATGCATCAGGTAGGTGCACAATAGCATAGCCTAACCCTCTGTACTTTGGTCTATATTGATGCGGGACATAGACAGCCAGCTGATGACCAATCCATTAGTGCAATGGATGGCTGGAAGCATTTGTCTTTGCCTTTGCAATACCACAGAAGCAATGCATGGTCAATGTACAGCAATGACACACCTGTGTGAACAGCCAGGAGACCCCCCCCCCCCCCCCCCCCATGTTATGTTACATAGTTACATAGTTAGTACGGTCGAAAAAAGACATATGTCCATCAAGTTCAACCAGGGAATTAAGGGGTAGGGGTGTGGCGCGATATTGGGGAAGGGATGAGATTTTATATTTCTTCATAAGCATTAATCTTATTTTGTCAATTAGGAACATTCAGCACCCACCCGCTATCAAGGCAGCTGCCTATCATGTCATGCCCTACCTGCACAGGTGTGCTGGCTACTCAAATGATCCAATTAAGGAGGCCATTTAGTCAGCAGCAGCAGAAGTCCTGTGCCTGGACGCTCCAACAGCGGCCAGACACAAGCAGAAGCAGAAGCAGCAGCAGCACCACCTTTTGTTTTTTGGCTGCAGCAGCAGCAGCAGCAAGGCCCACAGGGCTGGCTAGCTGGCTAGCCAGCAAGCAGGTAGCAATGAAAGTAGGAATCTTTCTTTTTAACCCTGTAAGGGGGTGGTGCACTGTACCCGAAGATACTGCCATATCGGGTCAATGCATAGGGCGACGGAAGCAAGCTTCGAAATCGGCCCCCGTTCTCAAAAATCCATTTAATATATGGTCCCCAGATAGGGGACGTATCAGATATTAAACTGATAAGAACAGATACTACACTTGATCTTAGCCAAAAGGCCGAGAAGCGATAACCGTGAAAGGGGCGGGCCCAACAAGGTCCCCTTCATGGGCACTATCACTGCTTGCTGTCAGGGAGGCTGCCAGACAATTTTCCATGCACACTCTGGGTTGGGGGGCAGTCAACCACCAGTACACACAGCAGAACCTAAACCCATACCATTATTGCTAAGCAGCAAGACAGGGGCCCATTGCACTCCCACGGGGCCTTTTTAAATGCAATCCATAACCCGGATTTGCCAGGAACCCTTCTTACTCCTCCTACTTGCATGTGACACTGGGCTTAGGATCTGCATAGGAAACACACACACAAGCACACACCTACCTTTGTTGCCTGCAGATGCCTCCTTGGCTGTCCCCAAACGGTATCAAACCAACACCCACGGGAAGCTGTAAGCATAGAGGACATGCCTGCACCCCATTGGACTTACCTGTGTGGGTTAAACCCGGGTTATTTGACAACCTATGGCGGTGATGGTTCTGCTCAGGCAGAGCAGTGCTGATGCTCCTCATAAAGCTGTCGCTGCTGTGAAGGTTCTAGGTGACATCACAAATCCCTATGGTTACATACACAACAAAGCTGGGTTGTTGTTGTTTACACTCTGCAAGGCCTGTGGAAGTGAGTGACATCATAGCACTGTAGTTCTGAGGGTTCTAGATGGATGCAGCAATCTCCTGTTGCTTCTATGAAGGCCATAATAGACGACATCACCAAACAGCTCCATAGTCACATACACAGCAAAGGAGAGATGTTGTTTACACCTAGTGATGTCAGTGGTATTGAGTGACATCACAGCACAGTGCTAAGGCTCCTGGGCCTGGA
Organism: Hyla sarda; assembly: GCF_029499605.1. Lineage (NCBI taxonomy): Eukaryota > Metazoa > Chordata > Amphibia > Anura > Hylidae > Hyla > Hyla sarda. The sequence goes on from NW_026609165.1 coordinate 34,802, forward strand.
CACAGCAGCGGCTGCAATATCTCAACGGAGAATACGTTTATATATATGTGTGTGTGTGCGCGTATATATATATATATATATATATATATATATATATATATATATATATTCTCCGCCGAAATCACTTTTAAACCCATTTCCACCTTTTTTTCCCTTCTCTTCCTCTTACTTTTTTTTCACGTTTTTTTACGTTTTTCTCCTTTTCGCCTCTTTTCTGGGCGTATTATTCTTCTTTTTCTTCTTTTTTTTCGTCTAATGCATACCCCATCAGTGCAGCAATGCTTATTCAATACCGCCAGCAGATGGAGACACTGGGGGATAATTTTCTAAGGATTTATACTGATTTTTCCTGTCTGAATTTGTCGCACAGAAAGTTGCAGGCCAAATATGTGTGACATTTCTGCGACTTTAGCTTCTAGAGCATTTTTACAACATTATACATAGGTGCTGAATACATAAAAAGCGACTGTTCAGCGACAGACAAGTCGCATCGGCTGAAAGTAGGCCAGAATGTCAGTCCATGTTGGAGCAGGTTTAGATACAGTCTAAAGCATAGATCTCAAAGTCTGTGCACAGAATTTAGCAAGGGCCTCGCACCTTCTGATGCATCAGGTAGGTGCACAATAGCATAGCCTAACCCTCTGTACTTTGGTCTATATTGATGCGGGACATAGACAGCCAGCTGATGACCAATCCATTAGTGCAATGGATGGCTGGAAGCATTTGTCTTTGCCTTTGCAATACCACAGAAGCAATGCATGGTCAATGTACAGCAATGACACACCTGTGTGAACAGCCAGGAGACCCCCCCCCCCCCCCCCCCCATGTTATGTTACATAGTTACATAGTTAGTACGGTCGAAAAAAGACATATGTCCATCAAGTTCAACCAGGGAATTAAGGGGTAGGGGTGTGGCGCGATATTGGGGAAGGGATGAGATTTTATATTTCTTCATAAGCATTAATCTTATTTTGTCAATTAGGAACATTCAGCACCCACCCGCTATCAAGGCAGCTGCCTATCATGTCATGCCCTACCTGCACAGGTGTGCTGGCTACTCAAATGATCCAATTAAGGAGGCCATTTAGTCAGCAGCAGCAGAAGTCCTGTGCCTGGACGCTCCAACAGCGGCCAGACACAAGCAGAGCAGAAGCAGCAGCAGCACCACCTTTTGTTTTTTGGCTGCAGCAGCAGCAGCAGCAGCAAGGCCCACAGGGCTGGCTAGCTGGCTAGCCAGCAAGCAGGTAGCAATGAAAGTAGGAATCTTTCTTTTTAACCCTGTAAGGGGGTGGTGCACTGTACCCGAAGATACTGCCATATCGGGTCAATGCATAGGGCGACGGAAGCAAGCTTCGAAATCGGCCCCCGTTCTCAAAAATCCATTTAATATATGGTCCCCAGATAGGGGACGTATCAGATATTAAACTGATAAGAACAGATACTACACTTGATCTTAGCCAAAAGGCCGAGAAGCGATAACCGTGAAAGGGGCGGGCCCAACAAGGTCCCCTTCATGGGCACTATCACTGCTTGCTGTCAGGGAGGCTGCCAGACAATTTTCCATGCACACTCTGGGCTGGGGGGCAGTCAACCACCAGTACACACAGCAGAACCTAAACCCATACCATTATTGCTAAGCAGCAAGACAGGGGCCCATTGCACTCCCACGGGGCCTTTTTAAATGCAATCCATAACCCGGATTTGCCAGGAACCCTTCTTACTCCTCCTACTTGCATGTGACACTGGGCTTAGGATCTACATAGGAAACACACACACAAGCACACACCTACCTTTGTTGCCTGCAGATGCCTCCTTGGCTGTCCCCAAACGGTATCAAACCAACACCCACGGGAAGCTGTAAGCATAGAGGACATGCCTGCACCCCATTGGACTTACCTGTGTGGGTTAAACCCGGGTTATTTGACAACCTATGGCGGTGATGGTTCTGCTCAGGCAGAGCAGTGCTGATGCTCCTCATAAAGCTGTCGCTGCTGTGAAGGTTCTAGGTGACATCACAAATCCCTATGGTTACATACACAACAAAGCTGGGTTGTTGTTGTTTACACTCTGCAAGGCCTGTGGAAGTGAGTGACATCATAGCACTGTAGTTCTGAGGGTTCTAGATGGATGCAACAATCTCCTGTTGCTTCTATGAAGGCCATAATAGACGACATCACCAAACAGCTCCATAGTCACATACACAGCAAAGGAGAGATGTTGTTTACACCTAGTGATGTCAGTGGTATTGAGTGACATCACAGCACAGTGCTAAGGCTCCTGGGCCTGGACACAGCAGCGGCTGCAATATCTCAACGGAGAATACGTTTATATATATGTGTGTGTGTGCGCGTATATATATATATATATATATATATATATATATATATATATATATTTCTCCGCCGAAATCACTTTTAAACCCATTTCCACCTTTTTTTCCCTTCTCTTCCTCTTACTTTTTTTTCACGTTTTTTTACGTTTTTCTCCTTTTCGCCTCTTTTCTGGGCGTATTATTCTTCTTTTTCTTCTTTTTTTTCGTCTAATGCATACCCCATCAGTGCAGCAATGCTTATTCAATACCGCCAGCAGATGGAGACACTGGGGGATAATTTTCTAAGGATTTATACTGATTTTTCCTGTCTGAATTTGTCGCACAGAAAGTTGCAGGCCAAATATGTGTGACATTTCTGCGACTTTAGCTTCTAGAGCATTTTTACAACATTATACATAGGTGCTGAATACATAAAAAGCGACTGTTCAGCGACAGACAAGTCGCATCGGCTGAAAGTAGGCCAGAATGTCAGTCCATGTTGGAGCAGGTTTAGATACAGTCTAAAGCATAGATCTCAAAGTCTGTGCACAGAATTTAGCAAGGGCCTCGCACCTTCTGATGCATCAGGTAGGTGCACAATAGCATAGCCTAACCCTCTGTACTTTGGTCTATATTGATGCGGGACATAGACAGCCAGCTGATGACCAATCCATTAGTGCAATGGATGGCTGGAAGCATTTGTCTTTGCCTTTGCAATACCACAGAAGCAATGCATGGTCAATGTACAGCAATGACACACCTGTGTGAACAGCCAGGAGACCCCCCCCCCCCCCCCCCCCATGTTATGTTACATAGTTACATAGTTAGTACGGTCGAAAAAAGACATATGTCCATCAAGTTCAACCAGGGAATTAAGGGGTAGGGGTGTGGCGCGATATTGGGGAAGGGATGAGATTTTATATTTCTTCATAAGCATTAATCTTATTTTGTCAATTAGGAACATTCAGCACCCACCCGCTATCAAGGCAGCTGCCTATCATGTCATGCCCTACCTGCACAGGTGTGCTGGCTACTCAAATGATCCAATTAAGGAGGCCATTTAGTCAGCAGCAGCAGAAGTCCTGTGCCTGGACGCTCCAACAGCGGCCAGACACAAGCAGAAGCAGAAGCAGCAGCAGCACCACCTTTTGTTTTTTGGCTGCAGCAGCAGCAGCAGCAAGGCCCACAGGGCTGGCTAGCTGGCTAGCCAGCAAGCAGGTAGCAATGAAAGTAGGAATCTTTCTTTTTAACCCTGTAAGGGGGTGGTGCACTGTACCCGAAGATACTGCCATATCGGGTCAATGCATAGGGCGACGGAAGCAAGCTTCGAAATCGGCCCCCGTTCTCAAAAATCCATTTAATATATGGTCCCCAGATAGGGGACGTATCAGATATTAAACTGATAAGAACAGATACTACACTTGATCTTAGCCAAAAGGCCGAGAAGCGATAACCGTGAAAGGGGCGGGCCCAACAAGGTCCCCTTCATGGGCACTATCACTGCTTGCTGTCAGGGAGGCTGCCAGACAATTTTCCATGCACACTCTGGGCTGGGGGGCAGTCAACCACCAGTACACACAGCAGAACCTAAACCCATACCATTATTGCTAAGCAGCAAGACAGGGGCCCATTGCACTCCCACGGGGCCTTTTTAAATGCAATCCATAACCCGGATTTGCCAGGAACCCTTCTTACTCCTCCTACTTGCATGTGACACTGGGCTTAGGATCTGCATAGGAAACACACACACAAGCACACACCTACCTTTGTTGCCTGCAGATGCCTCCTTGGCTGTCCCCAAACGGTATCAAACCAACACCCACGGGAAGCTGTAAGCATAGAGGACATGCCTGCACCCCATTGGACTTACCTGTGTGGGTTAAACCCGGGTTATTTGACAACCTATGGCGGTGATGGTTCTGCTCAGGCAGAGCAGTGCTGATGCTCCTCATAAAGCTGTCGCTGCTGTGAAGGTTCTAGGTGACATCACAAATCCCTATGGTTACATACACAACAAAGCTGGGTTGTTGTTGTTTACACTCTGCAAGGCCTGTGGAAGTGAGTGACATCATAGCACTGTAGTTCTGAGGGTTCTAGATGGATGCAACAATCTCCTGTTGCTTCTATGAAGGCCATAATAGACGACATCACC